>NC_091206.1:33239640-33279090 GCF_040958095.1 Procambarus clarkii | reverse complement strand
TATCAGTTCTAGAACGCATACATCTGTAGGTAATCCAGCCTACGCCTGCAACTCTAAACTTCAGTATAAAACACTCCTTGACGTGAGAATGCAAACAACCACTCACCTCTCACTGCGTCTTGCACACTAATGACAACCAAACACTATCAACTCCCTACAAGTGATCCACCAGAACTTCCCTTCCACCTGTGGAAGTTCACTACCCTGATATCTTTAGGTTCTTCCGGGCTTCACTACCAGGATCCTCTGCAGCTCCTCCAGGCTGCTACCATGAAGTTTCCTTGAGCAACTACAGTGCTTCACCCTTCTGCTAGGGTCCTTCACAGCTCTCCTGGCTGCTACACCATGAAGTTTCCTCGAGCAATTATGGTGCTTCACCACCTCTACAGAAGCACGTGACACTCCTCTCCACTGCTTCTCCTCACAGCTCGAGGTCCTCTGCTCCACTACCTTGGAGTCTCATCAATAACTTCATCTGGGCTGGCTTCGAAGTTCTCAACAACTTCTCCCCCAAAGACAAACCTGCAACCCATCTACACTCCAATAAAAATGTTTCCCCTTTAACACATAAACAAAAATAATCACACAATATGTTTGCCTCAAACCTCTATCTGTCCTCTACATACAGTGAGAGTGGACTCCCCCGTTTTGGGCGGGTCCATACTCCACCTCGCTTGGCGGGTGAGTCACACTGGGAGGGTCCTTCGCCGTCAGGAGCCGGGCTCCCTCAGTTGCCTGCCAGCGCTCAGAGGAGGCGGATGTCACTCCGTCTTCCTCCCTCTCCACTCTCTTATTTCAGGCCTTCTGCCTTATTAAAACATCTCTAACTTATCAATAAACATTGCTACTGTCGCTGGCCACACGACCAACTACAAGCAATCAATATGAACTGGCGTATATCGTGCTTACTACAGATTATCTGGTCGAGGGCGCTCCTCCCTCTGACGAAGCTTGGTCAGGGCGCTTCCAGGGCCCACAATAATGCCTCTGGGCGGTTTAATACTCTCCTCGTCGACCAGGACTTGAAACCACAACGTTCCCAGCTTGATTCCACACCTGGTACATCTGCACACTTCTCTTCTCTTCGAGTTGCAGTCTCCGTGGTGTAGTGGTAAGACACTCGCCTGGCGTTCCGCGAGCGCTATGTCATGGGTTCGTATCCTGGCCGGGGAGGATTTACTGGGCGCAATTCCTTAACTGTAGCCTCTGTTTAACGCAACAGTAAAATGTGTACTTGGATGAAAAAACGATTCTTCGCGGCAGGGGATCGTATTCCAGGGACCATAGGATTAAGGACTTGCCCGAAACGCTACGCGTACTAGTGGCTGTACAAGAATGTAACAACTCTTGTATATATCTCAAAAAAAAAAAAAAAAAAAAAAAAAAAAAAAAAAAAAAAAAAGTTATATCACTAGGGGTTCCCTTCTGACGGGAGCTCGAACGGAGTGCGGCTTTCCCCTGCGATGTCTGGCACTCAAGTGAGGTCAAAGCCCTCCAGAAGGAGCCTCACGCCTCCAGCAAAATATCCACATCTCCTAGCCAGTCATTTATCTGTTTTCTTCTTCATTGCCCATAATCTCAAATTGTTATATATATCCAAGCAACTATTTTACATATGTGTTATCACCTCAATATTTGCTAGACCTTCTAATCAGGTCAGGCTTGATGAATAACTCTCAAGGAGGGAGACTCATTTCTCCTGCAGGCTGAGATCATAACAGAGGTTTACGTGTGTATGAGTTCATCACACTTCTCTTGTATCAGTAGCGTCACTCACTGAGGCCATCCACACACACACACACACCTGATTGTTGGTGTCGTGTAGACGTCATTAGTAAAGGTGGCGTCTCTGGTCTTGACGTATACGTCGAGGAGAGGGAATGCACAGTCGATACAAAGTTCATGTGTGAACTGAAGTACTGAGGACTCGGTAAAAATTGAAAGACTCATGGATCACAACCGCATGGAATGTAAAATGGGAAAAATGGAAAAATTTTACATTGCCCATGTGTATCATGTAAATGGAAATTTGAAACCAAAATGCTCCGTAATCCCAAATATCAAAGTTAATGAGTTTTTTCAGGGTGGTTAATCCAATACTATAATACATAGTTTGAAAGTGAAGAGGTTACAGGCATTATTGTGTTGAAGACTATACATTCTCATATATAATGTACGAGAATCGGAGACCTACAAGTGAGTTTATTGCTTAACGTTAATTATCATTTCATCAGGGAATTTCCGTAAGCACAATGGGATCTGAATTTTAGATTATTAAGGTCTGCCCTAATTGCACAATAAAGTTATGTAGACATACAAGTGTGAACAGATCACTGCCAGTGTTTGGTTGATGTTATACTATGTAGCCAGCATTTGAGTAAGAATATATAATTATGTTGACCAAATCACACACTAGAAATTGAAGGGACGACGACGTTTCTGTCCGGCCTGGACCATTTTCAAGTACATTCACTTCCTTTCCTACCATCATCCTCTTCAGAAAAATATTCTTGTTTCTCTTCCTCCGCGCTTTACGCATCAGCGACCCTCAGGTTCTTGATTCGGAAATTTCCTTTATCTACAAATCATTCTCTCGCTCTGGTTACCCGTTTTATTTTATCAACTGTGTCTATTCCCAAGCTAAACGAAATTTCTTTCATCCTAAACCTACTTCCGACAAAATTAGCACTGCTCTGCCTCCCTTCATTTCTGAACTCAAAACTCCTACTAATACCTTTCGTCCTCTTGACATAAAGCTCGTCTTTCGACAAAATAACACTCTTCGTAGCAATCTAGTTCACACTGCTCCTCCTGCTTCTAATGCTGCTGGAGTCTACTCTATTCGCTGTTTGTTTTGTCCTCTCCAATACTTTAGTGAAACTGGCCGAACACTAAATGACAGACAAAAGGAACACAAAAGAAGAGTTAAGTCCGCAGACACAAACAATGCTCTCTTCTGTCATGTTAGAGATTCTAATCATCCTATTTATTGGTCTTCCTCTAAAATAATCTTTCCTACCTCTACACAGACGCCGTCTTGTCGAACCGGCTCTGATACACAACCTAGTCCTGGCTTTGTTGCTGTTGACTCTTCCCTTTCACAGTATGTACTCAAATGGTCTACATTTTCTAACAAACGTGACCTAACGTAACCCTACCCTTCCTTTTATCTTTGTTTTTCTTTCTCTTACGATCCCTTTCTTATTCCTATTATTACACCCTTTATTACACCTTACCTTCCGTACCTTTTGCCTTGCTCTTATCTTCCTCTAAGATTTCCATCTCCTCATTTCTCTCTTGCCTACTTAATGCCCTTGCCTCCCGCGTCTCATCCCAATCGACTTGATAATGGTCCAGGACGGACCGAAATGTCGTCGTCGCTTAAATTTCTAGTGAGTGGTTTGGTCAACATTTTTCAGCCACGTTATTATGACTCATCATCTGAATATATAATTATACATGAATAAATGGATCCAGATAATATGTGCATAGAGATAGAGATGTTATTCTCACCTGACAATCACTGTAACGTCAGATTACAGGCCGAAGGCACAACTTGAGGATTCCTGAGGTCCCTTTCTGCCTCTTTAACTCAAACTTCAAGACATAGTCAGTAATGATCATAAATTGTCAGGTGAAGGGCATTGTAGTTGCATAAGTATATCAAGTTAATATTAGGGAGAGAGGTAAAGTGTTCAGTCAATCCCTCTTATACCGACCCAATAACAGGGATTTAAATATCCATATGATGCAGACGAAGGGCTGCTCGCTGCTCCAGCCCATTCTCCCATACGTTTCTAACGTACTAAACTGATGAACTAAATTACCTGAAATTACCCTACACGAGGACCCACTAACAGAAAACAGAGTACGAACATTTTGCGAGCCGCTACGATTTATAGTGCTTCAGTTTTTGGCGTAAGTAACTCTATGACAAATTCCGATATAATTTTGGAGCAGCAAGCAACCCATTCCTTAACATTTTCTATGTTTACACATTTACCAGTGGTCATACTTATTAATAATTATCTTGATAACATAATTCTTTATAGTTTGATGATAAATTTAATGTGCTCATAATTGTGATTATTGTGCAGCATTGAATTGTGTCAAATGTGAAAAGATTAAACTGTTTTAAATTTTAAATAATACAAATCGTGTTTGTCGTGATTCAATTGTTCACTTTATTTTATTAATTAGGCTATCATTCGGGTGTTAAAATATCCAAATTCAAGATATTGTTTTGTGTTGATATTATTTAATGGTAAAGCTTACTCTACAGTTATTTCTCCTTGCCATGTGGAAAAATCTTTCCCTCATTAGAAACTTATAGAAAGAATTTACAAGATTTTTGTCACTTATGCAGTCTCTCAAATTTTTATTGACAATAAATTTTTTATTACTTTATATACAACAGTGGAAATATTTTTATCTTAAATTGTAACCCACTTATTGAATACTTGACCCTAAAACAATCATTTAACTTAAAGGTAAAAAGGATAATTAATTGTTGGAGTAGTTGCCCAGTAGTACATGTTTTACATCTACTACTTCTATAGACAAACTGACTTTTAACTCTGAGAGGCAGTAAAGTTGCTAGCTTTCTCACTCCGTGTAGCCAAGTATACTTTAACAGACACGTGTAGCTAAAATAACAGGTAACATAGCATGCATTATATATACCTAATAACAATGAAACATCTCCAGGTATGTAGTATATTGGCACCCACGAAAAACCACGTTACAAAGTATAATATTTCTGAAATCAGTGGTATACATCCGTCCCTTTAAACCACAGCTGGAAATATAGCAGAATTGCACCTTCAGCTGGTGTATGAAATTTCATGACAACTCTCTGTCGATCATTAAATTTAAGCTATATGGACATAGGGCACCTCTGTTTAATTACTTTATAACTCTTAAGGTATGGTAACTATGCTTACAAACTGCTTATGATCTATTGCACTAATCTCTGTGAATCACAAGAAAAACTACAACCTAATGCATGAAACATATCAAGACATTAGCCTAGTTTCTTGATACGTTATTACATAGACATATAACAGGATTTGTATGTTATTCCAAATTAGGTACTAACATTTCATAATGCTGCCATCACAAATAAGAATTAACTAATACATTCAATTCCCCATGTAAACTTTACACATTACATGCCTACTGGTCAATTTGCATATGCTGACTGTTTACTTAATCATAAACTTTCATTTGCATATTTAACATGCCACATGTGCTTTTGTTCTCATCTGGTGTGTAATTTCACCTACGTTAATGAGCCTTTGTTATTTTAAATTATGAAGAACAGCCTTGTTCATAACATGATAACACATACCTTGACGAGTTGGATAAGTTGAGGACAGAGTAGATGGAAACAGGTAGGCAGTTGTCCGGTCAGCAGGTGATGGATCAGCAGGTGATGGGTCACCAGATGATGGATCAGCAGGCGATGGGTCAACAGATGATGGATCAGCAGGCGATGAGTCAGCAGGTGATGGATCAGCAGGTGATGGGTCACCAGATGATGGATCAGCAGGCGATGAGTCAGCAGGTGATGGATCAGCAGGTGATGGGTCAGCAGGTGATGAGTCATCAGATGCTGAATCTATTAGTATTTGGTCAACTCGTGCTGAAGTAGTTGATGCAGTATCAGCAGGTGCCATGTTAGCAGGCAGATGGTCAGTAGATAAAGTTTCAACCGGCAGGATATCAGCAAGCACCGTGCCAACAGGCAGAGTGTTAGTAGGAACCATGTCAACAGTCACCATGCCATCAGGTACTGTGCCATCAGGCACCATATTAACAAGCTCGGTGTCAGCAGGGACCGGGAGAGGCAGAGTATCAGCCGGTGCCGGGGGAGGCAGAGAGTCAGCAGGGGCCGGGAGAGCCAGGGTGTGGACATGAGACACCGTAGCAGCCATCACAATAAACAGCCGCAACACAGCAGAAGTCGTCACCAAACTCTGCCTCTTCCTCGCCCTGTTAATCCTGACTTTCTTGTTGAGTTGTTTCCTGTGGCCATTGTGGTGGTGTTGACTCATCTTTGGCTCTGGCCACAACTGCTGCTGCTGTAGAGTACTTATGGATGTGCAGCTTATTCCTGTGATGCTGCTGCTGTCCTCTGTCGCTTGGTCTTGCTACAGCTGCTGTACTCATCAGATACTGCTGTTGCTCTTAACAATGTTTTCACTGTAAAAGAAAAAGAGATAAAATATTGCAATTAAAATCAAATTTGTATATCAATTGAAAATGCATAACGCATTAAAATGCAATAAGTTATGCATTTTATTAAAGTCTTTATTTCTGGGATAATTTGAACATTTCTTTGAATCAAGTTCCTCTTTGTACCATGACCATCCATAAATAGTACAGTTTTGCATCATGATCATCCCAGCCTGTCTGGCGAGTACATCTTTGTGCCGTGACCATCCAAACCTGCCTGGCGAGTACATCCTTGCATCGTGGCCATCCAAACCTGCCTAGAGAGTACATCCTTGGATCATGACGATCCAAACCTGCCTAGCGAGTACAACCTTGGATCATGGCCATCCAAACCTGCCTGGCGACTATGTTGTATCCTGATTTTTTTTTAATTAGTTAGTCTCTCTTCCATATTGGTCTCCGAATGCATGATAAAACTGATGAGTTAGCCAAAGCGTTTGCTCATAAAGAAGGAATTGATTACCATCTTGGACTGCCTTTGAGCAGCCTGAGGGCAGTAATATTCCGGGAACATAAAAAAAATCTTTTAGACTTGAGGCAAAGTGAAATTCACACCAGTTGCTCCATCTATCATTATTCTATTGTGCAGGAAGAACCGCACGTCTATGGGTCATCCAATAAGGTATGAAGACTTCTCGATGTTACCACTGATAGGCTTAGCTCGGCTACAAGTACCTCTGGGAGTTTGAAACATCTGCAGATGTAGATTTAACTAAATGTAAACTCTGTCAGCGGAACTACTCGCAATACTTTTCGTCATTATATAATGGAATGTGAAAAAATCGCGGAGTTCAGAGATAACACCTTCAACGGAGTCCAAGAAATGTGTAAGTACTTCATTCATAATGATGTACTGCCGGGAATCTTAGCGAAATATCCAAAATTTGTTTACTGTAGGGAAAACATGCCCATGACTGTAAAACTGCCGCCCAGTTGGGTGGGTGTGGAGCAAGACTAGTAACTGTGTGGCTCACCGTAGATGTAGAGTGCCTTGTATAGTGACCGTTGTGAGCCTCTTGTTGAATCATTTGTGACATAAAATAGAGTATCGATATGTATATGTATTTATGTAAACGTCTGTATATGTATGCACATGTGTATAAAACATTAACAATTGTTTAACTAGCTTCAACAAATTGTCGCTTGTTTAGTTAACGAACTATGGGGTTCAGTTCCTGAATCTTTTATTTATTTATTTATGTATTTATTTATTTATTTATTTATATACAAGAAAGTACATTGGGGGTTAACAGAGAACATAGAGTTTAAGTTGAAATTACATTCTTGTAAAGCCACTAGCATGCATAGCGTTTCGGGCAAGTCCTTAAACTAACCTTAGAGCAATAGATCCTTAAACTAACAGATAATTTTTAGAGAACTAACAGTAAAATTGACAAATAATGTTTAAAGGTACTTTACAGCTTTACTTTACAAGTACAGATGATTTTAAGTAGAATAATAACAGTAAAATTGAGAGAAAGAAAGTTACAGGTACATTGCAAGAATTTTTGACACAAAAGCAGATTAGAATAATACACAATAATAACAATACACAATAATGAACAAGGATTATTAGGTACAATTAGGAAAACATCTCAGGGTTATACATTGGTTCACTGAAGCACAATATGAGGATCATTACAAGAAATAATGCAGTAGAATATGTACTCAATACAATAACCCTGATATCAGATGATCTAAGATCACAATGGTAAAAAATATGCCTTAGGTACAAAGAATGGGGATTGGGTAGCTCTAGAAACAGAGCGACGATAAAGCTCTAGGTAGAAGACTATGAAGATGAAATTAGGTACTTTTTGGTTTTATTTTTGAATAAGGCAAAAGTTGGACAGCTTTTCAATTCATTAGGGAGTGAGTTCCATAGTCTAGGTCCCTATATTTGCATAGAGTGTTTACACAGATTTAGTTTGACTCTGGGGATATCAAAGATATATTTATGTCTGGTGTGGTGATTATGTGTTCTATTACATCTGTCCAGGAAGAGTTTCAGAACATGGTTTGCACTTAAAAAAAGGGTTTTATAAATGTAATTGACACAAGAGAATGTATGGAGTGAATTTATGTTTAGCATGTTTAGGTATTTAAACAGGGGAACTGTGTGTTGTCTGAAAGCAGAGTTTGTTATTATCCTGAGAGCAGATTTCTGCTGGGTGGTGATGGGCTTGAGATAGTTTGCAGAGGTTGATCCCCAAGCACAGATACCATAAGTAAGATAGGGATAGATAAGTGCATAATAGAGTGAGAGGAGAGCAGAGTAGGGTACATAATATCTAATCTTAGAGAATATACCAACAGTTTTAGAAACCTATTTAGTTATGTGTTGTATGTGGGTGCTGAAGATGAGTCTCTTGTCTATAGGCCAAGGAACTTTCCATCATTTTTATTGCTAATGTTTACATTATGTATCTGAACCCGAATTGCATTTGTTGATTTGCTTCCAGATAAGATGTAGTAGGTCTTTTCTATGTTTAGTGTGAGTTTCTTGGTTGACATACGTAAGTGGATTTTTTTTAATTCATCGTTTACAACATTATTTAATAAGAGTGGGTTCAGGGTCAGAGTAAATGAGAGTAGTATCATCAGCAAACAAAACAGGTTTAAGCATGTTAGAGACATTAGGCAGATCATTGATGTATATAAGAAACAGGAAGGGTCCATGGATGCTGCCTTGTGGCACCCCTACGGTTAGTGGTAGAGTAGGAGAGGTTATATCATTGATGGCTACACATTGGTGTCTATCACTAAGATAGGATCGGATATAGTTCAGGGCAAGGCCACGGATTCCATAATGGTGGAGTTTAAGTAAGAGGTAGTTATGGTAAACAGTATCAATAGCCTTTCTCAGGTCAATGAAGAGTCCAATCGGAAACTCACTTTTGTCAAAGGCTGAGTAGATCAAGTCAAGCAGATTAACAATTGCATCATTGGTACTCTATTGGGAGCGGAAGCCAAACTGACAGGGACTTAGTGTATTGAATTTTACGAGATAGGAGTAGAGCTGTTTGTAAATACTTTTTTCAAATATTTTGGATAATAAAGGTACATTTGATATGGGTCTGTAATTTTTTATGTCTACCGTGTTCCCTCCTTTATGAACTGGCGTTACTCTTGTTTTTTTAAGGATGTCAGGGAAGGTATGATACTCTAGAGATATATTGAACAGCTAAGTTATGGGTGGTGCAAGGGCATGAGAGGCACTCTTGTATACCACCGATGGTATTTCACTAATGTTCCCAGCTTTGTTTTTAGTGAGTGAATAATGGACACAACATCTGTAGTACTGATCGGTGAGAAGAGAAGAGAGTTTGGATAGCTACCTGAAAGATTTGTGGTAACATGTGTCTGGGTCTGTGGGATATTTTGGGCAAGGTTAGCACCAATCGATGAAAAGAAGCTATTAAATTAATTTGTTATTTCAAGGTCTGTTGCATATGTATAATATCCTTCAAGATTTTTATCTTGTTATGTGGATTTTGTTTAGCTCCTGGAATGTTAGAGATGGCTCTTCATGTGCTTTTCATGTTTCCTTTTGCTTCTTTGAATCTATTATCATAACAGGAACGCTTTGCTCTTCTTATTATACTGGTAAGCACTGACGAGTACCTCTCCAAGATGTGCTAGACAGACTGAACGAATAATCCAACAAATGGCTGTTAAAGTTCAACCCGAGTAAATGCAAAGTAATGAAACTAGGCGGTGGAAACAGGAGGCCAGACACAGGATACAGAATAGGAGATGAAGTAGTTAATGAAAAAGATAGAGAGAAAGATCTAGGAGTTGATATCACACCCAACCTGTCTCCTGAAGCCCACATAAAAAGAATTACGTATGCGGCAAATGCGAGGCTGGCTAACATCATAACAGCCTTCAGGAACCTGTGTAAGGAATCATTCAGAATCTTGTATACCACATATGTAAGACCAAACCTGGAGTATGCGGCCCCAGCATGGAGCCCGTACCTTGTCAAGCACAAGACGAAGCTGGAGAAGGTTCAAAGCTATGCCACTAAACTAGTCCCAGAATTAAAAGGCATGAGTTACGAGGAAAGGCTGCGGGAAATGCACCTTACGACACTGGAAGACAGAAGAGTAAGGGGGGACATGATCACAACCTACAAAATCCTCAGGGGAATCGACCGGGTGGACAGGGATGAACTATTCAACACTGGAGGGACTCTCTCTCTCTCTCTCTCTCTCTCTCTCTCTCTCTCTCTCTCTCTCTCTCTCTCTCTCTCTCTCTCTCTCTCTCTCCTCTCTCTCTCTCTCTCTCTCTCTCTCTCTCTCTCTCTCTCTCTCTCTCTCTCTCTCTCTCTCTCTCTCTCTCTCTCTCTCTCTCTCTCTCTCTCTCTCTCTCCCTCTCCCTCTCTCTCTCTCCCTCTCTCCCTCTCTCTCTCTCTCTCTCTCTCTCTCTCTCTCTCTCTCTCTCTCTCTCTCTCTCTCTCTCTCTCTCTCTCTCTCTCTCTCTCTCTCTCTCCCCTTCTGGCAAACCCTATCAAGACATAGAAAGAACAGGGACCGACATGGCAGCGAGGACTTCCAAGGAACAGGAAAAATTCAATGTGACCAAATGAAGGAAGTTTTTTCAAGGTTTTGGAGGATATCAGAAGAGAGATGCAGGAAATGAATAATACAATAAGCAACCTGCAAAGCGAGTTGACAGCAGCAAAGGAGGAGATTAAAACCCTTAAAGAGAACAATACTGAGATGGAGGCTTAGATAATCATTCAAAGAGAAGATGAAAATAGTACATTGGAAGGGACTGCCATAGTACAAGCAACATTTGCAGAAATGCTAAAATAGAACAAGGAAGTAATGTCCACAGGGAGGGAGGTCGCCATGGAAGCAGCCACCTCACAGGAAGCAGCAAAGCCCTCTAGTCAGCTGCTGGAAAGAAAAAGATCAGTGGTAGCTGTGGGTATTAAAGAGCAGGAAGGCTCCAATAGAACAGAATGGAATGATAAGGACAGAGAAGCAGTGAATGAAATACTAAGAAGGCTAGAGATGGAAGGGACTGAACATAAAATTGAGAAGGTTTTCAGGATGGGTTGGTTCAACAAGGACAGAGACCGTGTGTTAAAGATAGTGTTTGCAAACGAGGCCACAAAGGAGAAGATTCTAACAAGGAAGAGCCACCTGCAATATGTGGAAGAATTAAAAAAAGTATTCCTCCAGAGAGACATGACAAGGGAGGAGAGAGCCATGGCTGCAGAAGCAAAGAAGAAGCGCAGGGCGAGAGGAGAAAACCAGGAAAACACAGCTCCCAACACAACATCCCCAGGGGTGAGGGCGATCCCACAACCAGCAACCCAGTAACACCAGAGGGGAGGGCAACTCCACCACCCTCCTCTGCATAGAAACCTCCCCTACCCCGAGCCCTCCCTGCCCCCACTCAAATGTTCAGCCTCCTTTCCCTGCCCCACCCCCTCACCCACTCCACCTTTGCTGCCCCTCTTCTACTCCCACCAAGTCCCCCTTTCCCCCACTGTCCTCCCTCCCCCTTCATCCCATACCCTCCCTGTCCCCCCCTTCACTTGACCCCCCACCCCTCACTCCAGTATCCTCTGAGACCCTGTTACCCACCCCATAAATTTTCACGCCCATGGAACAGCTTCCCCCATCAGCAGAACGGAACAAGAAGAAGGGAACAAGAAGGGAACATGAGAAGGGACAGAAGAAAGTTATTCTCAAGGCAACGTACACTAATATAGATGGGATTACAAATAAAACAAATGAACTTGAAGAATGGGTACATGAAGAAAACCAAGACATAATAGCACTCACAGAAACAAAGCTAACGATAACCATAACAAATGCAAAGTTTCTACAGGACTACTGTGTTGTGAGGAAAGAGGGAGAAGGAAGAGGAGGTGGTGGTGTAGCTCTGCTGGTAAGAAAAAGCTGGGATTTTGAGGAGATGGTTATTCAGGGCTGTGAAGGTTTCAGTGACTACATAACAGGTTCCTTTGCAACTGCAGGACAAAACCTTATAGTCGCAGTCATATATAACCCACTACCAAATGACAGAAGTCCCAGACAGGAATATGACAGAAACAACATGGCCACCATTAACATAGTAGAAAGAACAGTGTGTCTCACTATGTTGTTGTTAAAGATTCGCTATCCGGAACAAATAGTTCCTCTCCCGTAGCATATCTCTCACTAGTACGAATGGATCTGGACTACTAATCATGGGGGACTTCAACCACGTGAAGATAGATTGGGAGAACAGAGATCAGCATGGAGGACCAGATACATGGAGAGCTAAGCTGCTGGACGTAGCAACAAGAAACTTTCTAAGTCAACACATCAAGGGACCGACAAGAATGACAGAAGAGGATGAACCTGCTATGCTTGTTATGATATTTACCCTCAATAAGTGGGATATAAAGGAAGTTCATATGGAAGCCCCCTTGGGAATGAGTGATCACAGTGTATTGATCTTTGATCACTTGGTAGAACTAGGACTTATCTCCCCCCAAAAAGAACTAGAAAACAAAAGGCTGGCGTACCGAAAGGAGAATTATGCAGGGATGAGAAGTTTCCAAAGGGATATACCATGGGACACAGACCTCAGAGCTATGTCTGTACATGACATGATGGACTATGTCACCCAAAAGTGCCGGAGGCAGTAAACAGGTTTATCCTGGCCCAAAGGGAAAAATCCGAAAAGCAAAAGAAGAATCCTTGGTTTAACAGGGCATGTATGGAAGCAAAGGAACTGAACAAAAGGGCGTTTAGGAACTTCCGAAATAACAGAACACCAGAAAGCTGAGAGAGATACCAGAGAACCTGGAATGAGTATGTCAGGGTGAGAAGGGAAGCAGAGAAAAATTATGAAAATGATATAGCAAGCAAAGCCAAGACCGATCCAAAGCTACTCCACAGTAACAACAGGAGGAAAACAACAGTGAAAGAACAGGTAATGAAACTTAGAACAGGCGAGGGCAGGTATACAGAGAATGACAAAGAGGTGTGTGAAGAACTCAACAAGAGGGTTCCAGGAGGTCTTCACAATAGAACTTGGTGAGGTCACTGCGCTAGGAGAGGGGGCAGTAAACCAGGCGGCCTATGAAGGGTTCGAATTTACGAGAGATGAGGTCAAGAGACACCTGTTGGATCTGGATGTGAGAAAGGCTGTTGGTCCAGACGGGATCTCACCATGGGTATTGAAAGAGAGTGCAGAGGCACTCTGTTTGCCACTCTCAATAGTGAATAGTAGGCCACTGGAGACGGGAGACCTACCAGAAATATAGAAGGCGGCTAATGTGGTCCCAATATACAAAAAAGGGTGACAGACAAGAGGCACTGAACTACAGGCCAGTGTCCTTAACTTGGATACCATGCAAAGTGATGGAGTGGATCGTGAGAAAAAATCTAGTAACACATGTGAAGAGAAGGGACTTCGTGACAAATTGCAAACGTGGGTTCAGGGAGGGTAAATCTTACCTTTCTGGCTTAATAGAATTATACAATCAGGTAACAAAGATTAAACAAGAAAGAGAAGACTGGGCGGACTGCATTTTTTTGGACTGTCGGAAAGCCTTTGATACAGTCCCCCATAAGAGGCTGGTACATAAGCTGAAGAGATAGGCAGGAGTAACTGGTAAAGTGCTCCAGTGGATAAGGGAATACCTAAGCAATAGGAAGCAAAGAGTTACAGTGAGGGGTGAGACCTCCGATTGGCGTGACGTCACCAGTATAGTCCAATAGGGCTCTGTACTCGGCCCTATCCTGTTTCTGATATACGTAAAGGTTTCTGTTTCTGATATACGTCTCTACCCAGAGGGTAGAGACTCATTCCTCTCAATGTTTGCTGACGACGCCAAAATTATGAGAAGGATTAAGACAGAAGAGGTCTGCTTGAGGCTTCAAGAAGACCTAGACAAACTAAAAAAATGGTCGAACAAATGGTTGTTAGAGGTTAACCCAAGCAAATGTAATGTAATGAAGATAGGTGTAGGGAGCTGGAGGCCAGTTACAAGGTATCATTTGGGAGATGTAATTCTTGAAAAGTCAGAGAGAGAGAAAGACCTGGGGGTTGATATCACGCCAGACCTGTCCCCTGAAGCCCATATCAAGAGGATAACATCAGCAGCAAATGTCAGGTTGGCAAACATAAGAACGGCATTTAGACACTTGTGCAAGGAATCATTCAGAATTTTGTATACCACCTATGTCAGACCAATCCTGGAGTATGCAGCCCCAGCATGGAGTCGGTATTTAGTCAAGCATAAGACTAAACTGGAAAAAGTTCAAAGGTTTGCCGCCAGACTAGTACCCCGACTGAGAGGTATGAGCTACGAGGAGAGACTACGAGAATTAAACCTCACATTGCTAGAAGACAGAAGAGTTAGGGGGATATGATCACCACATTCAAGATTCTCAGAGGAATTGACAGGGTAAATAAAGACAGGTTATTTAACACAAGGGGTACACGCACTAGGGGACACAGGTGGAAACTGAGTGCCCAAATGAGCCATAGAGACGTTAGAAAAAATTTTTTTCGTGTGAGAGTGGATGACAAATGGAATGCATTAGGCAGTGATGTGGTGGAGGCTGACTCCATACACAGTTTCAAGTGTAGATATGATAGAGGCCAGTAGGCACAGGAACCTGTACACCAGTTGAGAGGCAGGACCACAGAGCCAGACCTTAACTCCAACAAGCACAAACAGGTGAGTACAAATAGATGAGTACACATACACACCTAGATGTACTCAGATATGCTCACCTGGTTGTACTCACCTAGATGCACTCATCTAATTGTACTCACCAAATTGTACCAACTTAATTAGCTGTATTCACCTAGCTCTACTCACCTAACTGTACTCACCTAACTATATACTCATTTAACTGTACTCACCTAACTGTATACTCACCTAACTGTACTCACCTACCAATACTACTCTACTTCACTTCACTTGAAGTATTCACCTAGTTGAACTAAGCTAGTTGTTTTCACCTACTTTTAATTCGCTAGATGTTTTCACCTACTTTTACTTCTCTAGTGGTTCTCACCTACTTGCAATTACTCCTCCATAGCTTGTGTAATTTTATTCACCCACATGTATTCACCTAGTAGTGCCCAAGTTGTACTAACCTACATGTACTCCGACTAGTTGTAGTCATGTAGTTGTATTCACCTAGCTGTACTCCCTTAGTTACACTCATATAATTTTATTAACCTAGTTCTACTCACCTATTTGCACTCTCCCAGTTGCAGTCATGTAGTTGTACTCACCAATTGGCGATTAACATAAAAAACCGTATTATTAAATATATAAGTTAGCAAATAGTGTTATTATTTTTATTTATAAATGTTTTGTACACCAAAGTAAATATTTTTAACACCTTTCACTCAACTCAGACACAACATTTATAATTAATATTATTGTATGTTGCAAAATGATATAAAAATTAATATATGTATATGATTTTTTTAATATATAAAGGGAACAAATCGTGATATATAAGTCAATATAATCTACATCAAAAGAAGTAATAATCTAATATATCTTCGTGTAACTAATTTTTTTAGGATTGTTTCCTACAACTATGAAGCAACATTCAAAATGTATATTTGTAATGTACTTGAATTTGACGTTTAAACATGGAAAAAATGATTTTTGTAACATATAAAGGAGAAACTAATATTAGAAAAGATAGCATTTGCCAAATTATATAAAGAAATCCTTTTGACAATCTTCGATTAAAGGTTGCTCATATGCCTGTTGACCCATACTTGAAACGTTTCTTTCCCACACACCCTCGGTAACATTAGTGGAGGCTGCAGCAACGTTTTGTGTTTGTTGTGTGTGAACCTGGTATGGTGAGAACGATGATACAGGTGGTGAGGACCTGGTATGGTGAGGACCATAATGCTGGTGGTGTGGACCTGGTATAGTGATGACCATGATGCTGGTGGTGTGGACCTGGTATGGTGAGGACCATGATGCTGGTGGTGTGGACCTGGTATGGTGAGGACCATGATGCTGGTGGTGTGGACCTGGTATGGTAAGGACCATGATGATGGTGGTGGTGTGGACCTGGTATAGTGAAGACCGTGATGCAGGTGGTGTGGACTTGGTATGGAGGCGACCATGATGCTGGTGGTGTGGACCTGGTATGGAGGCGACCATGATGCTGGTGGTGTGGACCTGGTATGGTGAGGACCATGATGCTGGTGGTGTGGACCTGGTATGGGGAGGACCGTGATGCAGGTGGTGTGGACCTGGTATGGTGAGGACCTTGATGCTGGTGGTGTGGACCTGGTATGGAGGCGACCATGATGATGGAGGTGTGGACCTGGTATGGAGGCGACCATGATGATGGAGGTGTGGACCTGGTATGGTGAGGACCATGATGCTGGTGGTTGTGTGGACCTGGTATCGTGAGGACCGTGATGCTGGTGGTGTGGACCTGGTATGGAGGCGACCATGATGATGGAGGTGTGGACCTGGTATGGTGAGGACCATGATGCTGGTGGTTGTGTGGACCTGGTATCGTGAGGACCGTGATGCTGGTGGTGTGGACGTGGTATGGTGAGGACCGTGATGGTGGTGGTGTGGACCTGGTATGGTGAGGACCATGATGCTGGTGGTTGTGTGGACCTGGTATCGTGAGGACCGTGATGCTGGTGGTGTGGACGTGGTATGGTGAGGACCGTGATGCTGGTGGTGTGGTCCTGGTATAGTGAGGACCGTGATGCTGGTAGTATGAACCTGGTATGGTGAGGACCGTGATGCTGGTGGTGGTGTGGACCTGGTATGGTGAGGACCGTGATGCTGGTAGTATGAACCTGGTATGATGAGGACCATGGTGCAGATGGTGGTGTGAACCTGGTATGGTGAGGACCGTGATGCTGGTGGTGGTGTGGACCTGGTATGGTGAGGACCATGATGCTGGTGGTGTGGACCTGGTATGGTGAGGACCATGATGCTGGTGGTTTTGACCTGGTATGGTGAGAACCATGTTGCTGGTTGTGTGGACCTGGTGTGGAAAGGACCATTGTGGTGGTGGTATGGACCTGGTATAATGAGGACCATGATGCTGGTGGTGTGTACCTGGTATGATGAGGACCATGATGCTGGAAGTGTGAACCTGGTATGGTGAGGACCATGATGCTGGTGGTGGTGTGGACCTGGTATGGTGAGGACCGTGATGCTGGTGGTGGTGTGGACCTGGTATGGTGAGGACCATGATGCTGGTGGTGTGGACCTGGTATGGTGAGGACCATGATGCTGGTGGTTTTGACCTGGTATGGTGAGGACCATGGTGCTGGTGGTGTGGACCTGGTATGGTGAGGACCGTGATGCTGGTGGTGTGGACCTGGTATGGTGAGGACCATGATGCAGGTGGTGGTGTGGAACTGGTATGGTGAGGACCATGATGCTGGTGGTGTGGAACTGGTATGGTGAGGACCATGATGCAGGTGGTGGTGTGGACCTGGTATGGTGAGGACCATGATGCTGGTGGTGTGGAACTGGTATGGTGAGGACCATGATGCAGGTGGTGGTGTGGACCTGGTATGGTGAGGACCATGATGCTGGTGGTGGTGTGGACCTTGTATGCTGAGGACCATGATGCAGGTGGTGGTGTGGACCTGGTATGGTGAGGACCATATTGTTGGTGATGTTGTGGACCTGGTATGGTGAGGACCGTGATGCTAGTGGTGGTGTGGTCCTGGTATAATGAAGACCATGATGCAGGGGGTGGTGTGGACCTGGTATGGTGAGGACCATGATGCTGGTGGTGTGGACCTGGTATGGTGAGGACCATGATGCTGGTGGTGTGGACTTGGTATGGTGATGACCGTGATGCTGGTGGTGGTGTGAACCTGGTATGGGGAAGACCATGATGCAGGTGGATGTGTGAACCTGGAATGGTAAGGACCATGATGCTGGTGGTGGTGTGGGCCTGGTATGGTGAGGAACGTGATGCTGATGGTGTGGACCTGGTATTGTGAGGACCATGATGCTGGTGGTGTGAACCTGGTATGGTGAGGACCGTGATGCAGGTGGTGTGGACCTGTTATGGTGAGGACCATGATGCTGGTGGTGTGGACCTGGTATGGTGAGGACCATGATGCTGGTGGTGTGGACCTGGTATGGTGAGGACCATGAAGCTGGTGGTGGTGTGGACCTGGTATGGTGAGGACCATGATGCAGGTGGTGGTGTGGACCTGGTATGGTGAGGACCATGATGCTGGTGGTGTGGACCTGGTATGGTGAGGACCATGATGCTGGTGGTGTGGACCTTGTATGCTGAGGACCATGATGCAGGTGGTGGTGTGGACCTGGTATGGTGAGGACCATGATGTTGGTGATGTTGTGGACCTGGTATGGTGAGGACCGTGATGCTAGTGGTGGTGTGGTCCTGGTATAATGAAGACCATGATGCAGGGGGTGGTGTGGACCTGGTATGGTGAGGACCATGATGCTGGTGGTGTGGACCTGGTATGGTGAGGACCATGATGCTGGTGGTGTGGACTTGGTATGGTGATGACCGTGATGCTGGTGGTGGTGTGAACCTGGTATGGGGAAGACCATGATGCAGGTGGATGTGTGAACCTGGTATGGTAAGGACCATGATGCTGGTGGTGGTGTGGGCCTGGTATGGTGAGGAACGTGATGCTGATGGTGTGGACCTGGTATTGTGAGGACCATGATGCTGGTGATGTGAACCTGGTATGGTGAGGACCGTGATGCAGGTGGTGTGGACCTGTTATGGTGAGGACCATGATGCTGGTGGTGTGGACCTGGTATGGTGAGGACCATGATGCTGGTGGTGTGGACCTGGTATGGTGAGGACCATGAAGCTGGTGGTGGTGTGGACCTGGTATGGTGAGGACCATGATGCAGGTGGTGGTGTGGACCTGGTATGGTGAGGACCATGATGCTGGTGGTGTGGACCTGGTATGGTGAGGACCATGATGCTGGTGGTGTGGACCTGGTATGGTGAGGACCATGATGCTGGTGGTGGTGTGGACCTGGTATGGTGAGGACCGTGATGCTGGTGGTGTGGACCTGGTATGGTGAGGACCATGATGCTGGTGGTGGTGTGGACCTTGTATGATGAGGACCATGATGCAGGTGGTGGTGTGGACCTGGTATGGTGAGGACCATGATGTTGGTGATGTTGTGGACCTGGTATGGTGAGGACCGTGATGCTAGTGGTGGTGTGGTCCTGGTATAATGAAGACCATGATGCAGGGGGTGGTGTGGACCTGGTATGGTGAGGACCATGATGCTGGTGGTGTGAACCTGGTATGGTGAGGACCGTGATGCAGGTGGTGTGGACCTGTTATGGTGAGGACCATGATGCTGGTGGTGTGGACCTGGTATGGTGAGGACCATGATGCTGGTGGTGTGGACCTGGTATGGTGAGGACCATGAAGCTGGTGGTGGTGTGGACCTGGTATGGTGAGGACCATGATGCAGGTGGTGGTGTGGACCTGGTATGGTGAGGACCATGATGCTGGTGGTGTGGACCTGGTATGGTGAGGACCATGATGCTGGTGGTGTGGACCTGGTATGGTGAGGACCATGATGCTGGTGGTGGTGTGGACCTGGTATGGTGAGGACCGTGATGCTGGTGGTGTGGACCTGGTATGGTGAGGACCATGATGCTGGTGGTGGTGTGGACCTTGTATGATGAGGACCATGATGCAGGTGGTGGTGTGGACCTGGTATGGTGAGGACCATGATGTTGGTGATGTTGTGGACCTGGTATGGTGAGGACCGTGATGCTAGTGGTGGTGTGGTCCTGGTATAATGAAGACCATGATGCAGGGGGTGGTGTGGACCTGGTATGGTGAGGACCATGATGCTGGTGGTGTGGACCTGGTATGGTGAGGACCATGAAGCTGGTGGTGGTGTGGACCTGGTATGGTGAGGACCATGATGCAGGTGGTGGTGTGGACCTGGTATGGTGAGGACCATGATGCTGGTGGTGTGGACCTGGTATGGTGAGGACCATGATGCTGGTGGTGTGGACCTGGTATGGTGAGGACCATGATGCTGGTGGTGGTGTGGACCTGGTATGGTGAGGACCGTGATGCTGGTGGTGTGGACCTGGTATGGTGAGGACCATGATGCTGGTGGTGGTGTGGACCTTGTATGATGAGGACCATGATGCAGGTGGTGGTGTGGACCTGGTATGGTGAGGACCATGATGTTGGTGATGTTGTGGACCTGGTATGGTGAGGACCGTGATGCTAGTGGTGGTGTGGTCCTGGTATAATGAAGACCATGATGCAGTGGGTGGTGTGGACCTGGTATGGTGAGGACCATGATGCTGGTGGTGGTGTCTACCTGGTATGGTGAGGACTATGATGCTGGTGGTGTGGACCTGGTATGAGAAGGACCGTGATGCTAGTGGTGTGGACCTGGTATGGTGAGGACCATGATGCTGGTGGTGGTGTGGACCTGGTATGGTGAGGACCATGATGCTGGTGGTGGTGTGGACCTGGTATGGTGAGGACTATGATGCTGGTGGTGTGGACCTGGTATGGTGAGGACCGTGATGCTGGTGGTGTGGACCTGTTACGGTGAAGACCATGATGCTGGTGGTGTGGACCTGGTATAGTGAGGACCATGATGCTGGTGGTGGTGTGGACCTGGTATGGTGAGGACTATGATGCTGGTGGTGTGGACCTGGTATGGTGAGGACCATGATGCTGGTGGTGTGGATCTGGTATGGTGAGGACCATGATGCTGGTTGTGTGGACCTGGTATGGTGAGGACCATGATGCTGGTGGTGTGGACCTGGTATGGTGAGGACCATGATGCTGGTGGTGTGGACCTGGTATGGTGAGGACTATGATGCTGGTGGTGTGGACCTGGTATCGTGAGGACCATGATGCTGGTGGTGTGGACCTGGTATAATGAGGACCGTGATGCTGGTGGTGTGGACCTGGTATGGAGGCGACCATGATGCTGGTGGTGTGGACCTGGTATCGTGAGGACCATGATGCTGGTGATGTGGACCTGATATGGTGAGGACCGTGATGCTGGTGGTGTGGACCTGGTATGGTGAGGACCATGATGGTGGTGGTGTGGACCTGGTATGGAGGCGACCATGATGCTGGTGGTGTGGACCTGGTATGGTGAGGACCATGATGCTGGTGGTGTGGACCTGGTATGGTGAGGACCATGATGCTGGTGGTGTGGACCTGGTATGGTGAGGACCATGATGCTGGTGGTGTGGACCTGGTATGGTGAGGACTATGATGCTGGTGGTGTGGACCTGGTATCGTGAGGACCATGATGCTGGTGGTGTGGACCTGGTATGGTGAGGACCATGATGCTGGTGGTGTGGACCTGGTATGGTGAGGACCATGATGCTGGTGGTGTGGACCTGGTATGGTGAGGACCATGATGCTGGTGGTGTGGACCTTGTATGCTGAGGACCATGATGCAGGTGGTGGTGTGGACCTGGTATGGTGAGGACCATGATGTTGGTGATGTTGTGGACCTGGTATGGTGAGGACCGTGATGCTAGTGGTGGTGTGGTCCTGGTATAATGAAGACCATGATGCAGGGGGTGGTGTGGACCTGGTATGGTGAGGACCATGATGCTGGTGGTGTGGACCTGGTATGGTGAGGACCATGATGCTGGTGGTGTGGACTTGGTATGGTGATGACCGTGATGCTGGTGGTGGTGTGAACCTGGTATGGGGAAGACCATGATGCAGGTGGATGTGTGAACCTGGTATGGTAAGGACCATGATGCTGGTGGTGGTGTGGGCCTGGTATGGTGAGGAACGTGATGCTGATGGTGTGGACCTGGTATTGTGAGGACCATGATGCTGGTGATGTGAACCTGGTATGGTGAGGACCGTGATGCAGGTGGTGTGGACCTGTTATGGTGAGGACCATGATGCTGGTGGTGTGGACCTGGTATGGTGAGGACCATGATGCTGGTGGTGTGGACCTGGTATGGTGAGGACCATGAAGCTGGTGGTGGTGTGGACCTGGTATGGTGAGGACCATGATGCAGGTGGTGGTGTGGACCTGGTATGGTGAGGACCATGATGCTGGTGGTGTGGACCTGGTATGGTGAGGACCATGATGCTGGTGGTGTGGACCTGGTATGGTGAGGACCATGATGCTGGTGGTGGTGTGGACCTGGTATGGTGAGGACCGTGATGCTGGTGGTGTGGACCTGGTATGGTGAGGACCATGATGCTGGTGGTGGTGTGGACCTTGTATGATGAGGACCATGATGCAGGTGGTGGTGTGGACCTGGTATGGTGAGGACCATGATGTTGGTGATGTTGTGGACCTGGTATGGTGAGGACCGTGATGCTAGTGGTGGTGTGGTCCTGGTATAATGAAGACCATGATGCAGGGGGTGGTGTGGACCTGGTATGGTGAGGACCATGATGCTGGTGGTGTGAACCTGGTATGGTGAGGACCGTGATGCAGGTGGTGTGGACCTGTTATGGTGAGGACCATGATGCTGGTGGTGTGGACCTGGTATGGTGAGGACCATGATGCTGGTGGTGTGGACCTGGTATGGTGAGGACCATGAAGCTGGTGGTGGTGTGGACCTGGTATGGTGAGGACCATGATGCAGGTGGTGGTGTGGACCTGGTATGGTGAGGACCATGATGCTGGTGGTGTGGACCTGGTATGGTGAGGACCATGATGCTGGTGGTGTGGACCTGGTATGGTGAGGACCATGATGCTGGTGGTGGTGTGGACCTGGTATGGTGAGGACCGTGATGCTGGTGGTGTGGACCTGGTATGGTGAGGACCATGATGCTGGTGGTGGTGTGGACCTTGTATGATGAGGACCATGATGCAGGTGGTGGTGTGGACCTGGTATGGTGAGGACCATGATGTTGGTGATGTTGTGGACCTGGTATGGTGAGGACCGTGATGCTAGTGGTGGTGTGGTCCTGGTATAATGAAGACCATGATGCAGGGGGTGGTGTGGACCTGGTATGGTGAGGACCATGATGCTGGTGGTGTGGACCTGGTATGGTGAGGACCATGAAGCTGGTGGTGGTGTGGACCTGGTATGGTGAGGACCATGATGCAGGTGGTGGTGTGGACCTGGTATGGTGAGGACCATGATGCTGGTGGTGTGGACCTGGTATGGTGAGGACCATGATGCTGGTGGTGTGGACCTGGTATGGTGAGGACCATGATGCTGGTGGTGGTGTGGACCTGGTATGGTGAGGACCGTGATGCTGGTGGTGTGGACCTGGTATGGTGAGGACCATGATGCTGGTGGTGGTGTGGACCTTGTATGATGAGGACCATGATGCAGGTGGTGGTGTGGACCTGGTATGGTGAGGACCATGATGTTGGTGATGTTGTGGACCTGGTATGGTGAGGACCGTGATGCTAGTGGTGGTGTGGTCCTGGTATAATGAAGACCATGATGCAGTGGGTGGTGTGGACCTGGTATGGTGAGGACCATGATGCTGGTGGTGGTGTCTACCTGGTATGGTGAGGACTATGATGCTGGTGGTGTGGACCTGGTATGAGAAGGACCGTGATGCTAGTGGTGTGGACCTGGTATGGTGAGGACCATGATGCTGGTGGTGGTGTGGACCTGGTATGGTGAGGACCATGATGCTGGTGGTGGTGTGGACCTGGTATGGTGAGGACTATGATGCTGGTGGTGTGGACCTGGTATGGTGAGGACCGTGATGCTGGTGGTGTGGACCTGTTACGGTGAAGACCATGATGCTGGTGGTGTGGACCTGGTATAGTGAGGACCATGATGCTGGTGGTGGTGTGGACCTGGTATGGTGAGGACTATGATGCTGGTGGTGTGGACCTGGTATGGTGAGGACCATGATGCTGGTGGTGTGGATCTGGTATGGTGAGGACCATGATGCTGGTTGTGTGGACCTGGTATGGTGAGGACCATGATGCTGGTGGTGTGGACCTGGTATGGTGAGGACCATGATGCTGGTGGTGTGGACCTGGTATGGTGAGGACTATGATGCTGGTGGTGTGGACCTGGTATCGTGAGGACCATGATGCTGGTGGTGTGGACCTGGTATAATGAGGACCGTGATGCTGGTGGTGTGGACCTGGTATGGAGGCGACCATGATGCTGGTGGTGTGGACCTGGTATCGTGAGGACCATGATGCTGGTGATGTGGACCTGATATGGTGAGGACCGTGATGCTGGTGGTGTGGACCTGGTATGGTGAGGACCATGATGGTGGTGGTGTGGACCTGGTATGGAGGCGACCATGATGCTGGTGGTGTGGACCTGGTATGGTGAGGACCATGATGCTGGTGGTGTGGACCTGGTATGGTGAGGACCATGATGCTGGTGGTGTGGACCTGGTATGGTGAGGACCATGATGCTGGTGGTGTGGACCTGGTATGGTGAGGACTATGATGCTGGTGGTGTGGACCTGGTATCGTGAGGACCATGATGCTGGTGGTGTGGACCTGGTATGGTGAGGACCATGATGCTGGTGGTGTGGACCTGGTATGGTGAGGACCATGATGCTGGTGGTGTGGACCTGGTATGGTGAGGACCATGATGCTGGTTGTGTGGACCTGGTATGGTGAGGACCATGATGCTGGTGGTGTGGATCTGGTATGGTGAGGACCATGATGCTGGTTGTGTGGACCTGGTATATTGAGGACCATGATGCTGGTGATGCGGATCTGCTATGGTGAGGACCATGATGCTGGTGGTGGTGTGTACCTGGTATGGTGAGGACCATGATGCTGGTGGTGTGGACCTGGTATAATGAGGACCGTGATGCTGGTGATGTGGACCTGTTACGGTGAGGACCATGATGCTGGTGGTGTGGACCTGGTATGGTGAGGACCATGATGCTGGTGGTGTGGACCTGGTATGGTGAGGACCATGATGCTGGTGGTGTGGACCTTGTATAGCGAGGGCCATGATGCAGATGGTGTGGACCTGGTATGGTGAGGACCATGATGCTGGTGGTGTGGACCTGGTATGGTGAGGACCGTGATGCTGGTGGTGTGGAGCTGGTATGGTGAGGACCATGATGCTGGTGGTGATGTGGACCTGGTATGGTGAGGACCGTGAAGCAGGTGGTGTGGACCTGGTATGGTGAGGACCATGATGCTCGTGGTGGTGTGGACCTGGTATGGTGAGGACCATGATGTTGGTGGTGTAGACCTGGTATGGTGAGAACCGTGATGCTGGTGGTGTAGACCTGGTATGGTGAGGACCGTGATGCTGGTGGTATAGACCTGGTATAGTGAGGACCATGATGTTGGTGGTGTGGACCTGGTATGGTGAGGACCATGATGTTGGTGGTATAGACCTGGTATGGTGAGGACCGTGATGCTGCTGGTGGTGTAGATCTGGTATGGTGAGGACCATGTTGTTGATGGTGAGGACCATGATGCTGGTGGTTGTTGGATCTGGTATGGTGAGGACCATGATGTTGATAGTGAGGACCATGATGCTGGTGGTTGTTGGATCTGGTATGGTGAGGACCATGATGTTGATGGTGAGGACCATGATGCTGGTGGTTGTGTGGACCTGGTATGGTAAGGACCGTGATGCTTATAGTTTGGACCTGGTATGGTAAGGACCGTGAAGCAGATGGTGTGGCTCTGGTATGGTGAGGACCGTGATACTGGTGGTGTGGACCTGGTATGATGATACCATGATGCTGGTGGTATGGACCTGGTATGATGATACCATGATGCTGGTTGTGTTGACTTTGTATGGCGAGGGCCATGATGCTTATAGTGTGGACCTGGTATGGTGAGGACTGTGAAGCAGGTGGTGTGGGCCTGGTATGGTGAGGACCGTGATGCAGGTGGTGTGGACCTTGTATGGTGAGGACCCTGATGCTGGTGGTGGTATGGTGAGGACCTTGATGCTGGTGGTGTGGACCTGGTATAGTGAGGACCGTGATGATGGTGGTGTGGACCTAGTATGATGAGGACAATGATGCTGGTAGTATGAACCTGGTATGGTGACGACCGTGATGCTGGTGGTGGTGTGTACCTGGTATGGTGAGGACCATGATGCTTATAGTGTGGACCTGGTATGGTGAGGACCATGATGCTGGTGGTGTGGACCTGGTATGGTGAGGACCGTGATGCTGGTGGTGTGGACCTGGTATGGTGAGGACCATGATGCTGGTGGTGTAGACCTGATATGGTGAGGACCATGATGCTGGTGATGAGTCTGGTATAGTGAGTGAGAGGGGATGGTTTCACCAGACTAAACTTCCACTGGTTTTATATGCCTTTGACGGACGGTGCACTTTGCAAGTG
The DNA here is from genome assembly GCF_040958095.1 of Procambarus clarkii. NCBI lineage: Eukaryota > Metazoa > Arthropoda > Malacostraca > Decapoda > Cambaridae > Procambarus > Procambarus clarkii. The sequence continues at coordinate 33,252,584 of NC_091206.1, read as the reverse complement.
CACTGGCAAGTGCACGGACCTAAGTTTGTAACCAGAACCCGGATCATCTTGTGTTTGGGCTCATGTCAGAGCCCCAGTCATCAGCAATGCAGACCTAGTAGCTCGTCTCTGATTGGTTGAGAGGGGTAGGCCGCTGTGTGCCTCCCTCTGATTGATTCTTTTGAGGAGAACCCAGGAAGATGCTTTTAGCTTTGATGTCCATAGGGAATGGAAAGGATGGGGGAGGTAGAGGGATGGGGAGATGAAATTCAGGAAGAGGATGCGGGTGTAGAGAGAGAGGAGGTTTGAAAGTTCGGTGGCCTGTCCACCATGGGTTGACATTTGTGAATGTGTTGTTTGTTTGCGTATGTGTTATGTTGGGTTGTCAGTACATTGGCTGGGGGGCTAGTGTTTGTGACCTTGTTGGTGTCCTAAAGCACTAGAGCCGATGGAGTTGGCTGAAGGAGGTTAATATTAGCAACATCAGGGTAGTTACACTTCTGATGCCACGACAAATGGTTTTTTGGTTTTATATTTTTTGTAGTAGTTTTATTTATTTATTTATTATTTTTTTTATTTATTCTTCATTTGGTGTAGATCGGGTCCGGGATGGGCCACTCATCTGGGTCGTCTGGCAGGCCACTTAGTATTTGAGGTCTTGGGAAGGCCTCATCATGGATGTGTATGATCGCTTTTTGTTGGAGAGTGATTCTTCTGGTTCTGTGTGGTGGTTCGTGGATCTCGTAGTCGCTGGTGGTGTTTTCTGCTACGAAGGGATCTTCGGGGTCTGGGACATACATGTTCTTCATACGGTACAGCTGTCTTCTGGCCAGGTAGCTGAACCTGATGTTCATTGGCTTCATGTTGAGCGTCTCATGGATTTGGTCAGTTCTTACCCTGTCCATCAGAGTCAGACCCTCCGCAAAGCGAAGTGCTTTGTTTTGTACTCGTTGGATCTCCAGCATGTTGGATTTGTTGGTGAGGTTCAGGGGGACGTAAGGGTATTCCAAGCTAGGCCTTATGATCATTCTGTACAGGTGGAGCTTGATGTGGGATGGGGCTTGCTTGAAACGGAAGAGCCTCGCCAGTGAGCCCCGGGCCATCGCTGTCTTCTGGGATACGTACTGAGAGGAGTTGAGTAGCCTGTTGAAGTTGTAACCGAGCACTGTGTTGGAGTTTGAGATGGCCATGGGTTCACCCCTAATTCTTATTCCCCCCTCATTTTCGATTGAGAAGGCCATACAGCCGACAGTGCTTAATTGGATCTTTTCTGGGTTAGTGGTGATCCTCCATTTCCTTTCCCAGTTAGCAGTCCTGGCTAGTTCTACGTTTGCTTTACGGGTTACAGTTGCATGCTTGGCCGCTTGGCTGCTTGGGTTAGATGTTATTACGTGTGTTACGTCGTCCGTAAATTGCACGATAATGGTGTCCCTATACTCTGGTTGGGGTAGGTCGTTTACAAAGATATTGTATATCTTTATAAACGATATATTGAAGAGAACCGGGCTCAAGCATGATCCTTGGGGGACTCCAGCTGTTGGGGTGAAGGCTGCGGCCTCTTTTGCCTTGAAGCTGGGGGTAACTTGCCTATTCTTAAGGAAATTTCTGATCAGCCTGAGGAGGGTCCAGTTTTGCGCTGGTAAGTCTGCTAATTTGTACACAAGACCATCATGCCACAAGCTGTCGAAGGCCTTGTGTACGTCCCTCGTCGCAATCAAAGCTACCTGTTTTTGCTTGCGAATTGAGCTTACGGCGTCGTAGATGTTGTTTATTGCGTGCTGGGTTGATCTATGTGCTCGAAAGCCAAACTGTTTTTCTGTGAAGAGGTTGTTGTACTCCATGTAGTAGTTAAGACGGTTTGACATGATTTTTTCAAAGCACTTGCCTATTGTGTCTAAGAGGGAGATTGGACGGTAGTTGCCAGGTTGGTGGGGGTCTTTCTTCGGTTTGGGAATGAATATCATCTTGGGTGACTTGAATGCTACAGGAATGTGACCCGATGCCAGCATAGCGTTGAATAGGTTGAGTATGGATTGCAGAAGATTGCCTGGTAGAAGTTTGATCTGCAACGCTTTGATCCCCGATGGTCCTGGGGCCTTATCTCGGATGCTTTTGATGACTCCTCTCATCTCTAACATAGTTATGGGTCTTGTTAGAGGGTGGTCGTCTTTTAGGGTTGTCAGGTCTATCAGAGGGGTGCTGTGAAGGGAGGCGTCGTTTGCAGTTGTCCATTGGTTGACACGTTCAAAGTGAGCGTTGTTGAAGGCTCTGCTGTTTGAAGCCGTGAGTGTCTTTTTCCATACTGCGCCCATGAGGTCAGCCTGATCTTGCGGGTTTTCTATTTTTTCTTGTTGCTCCTCGTCATCTTCGTCAAGGAATGTGTGTACGAGGTGGGTGAGGCTGGGGTTAACCGATCCCAAGAGCTGTCTGATCTCGCGCCAGAAAGCTTCCGGCTCCCTTTTGCACTGGTTGGCCTGCCTCACAAGGGTTCCCCAAATGTAGTTCTTGTGAGTAAGCGTTAGGTCTATGGTTTCCCTTCTGAGTGTTTGTAGGGTCAACGCTGGTGGCTAGCCAGTTTGGTAGTGGCTTTGGCAAGCTCGCTGGTACTCATTCATTTTGCCTCTGATTTCTCGGGTCGGTTTATATTGGTGGTAAGTCCTTGTGGTGGATATTTCACAAGTGGCCTCAGTTGCGAGCTGGATGCGGCTGTGGATGGTGTCTACTGCTTAGTCGATCGTTTGGGTTGGGAGGTTTTCGAACTCAATGATGGGGTCGTCAGCAAGAAAGGTGTCATATTCCCGGGCACGTATGGTTCCCTGTCTGGGCCTGGGAGGTGCCACATACCTGAAGGGGGTTGCTTGGATGGTTGTGACCACAGGGATGTGGTCCGACCCCACGTTCTTGCCTGGGGTTACTCTGCAGTGGAACAGGTCACAATCCCTGTTGGTCAGCACTCTGTCAGGGGTGCCCCTCTGGTTGCCCGCAAAGAACGACTTAAAGTGGGGGCCTTGGAAGGAGAGGTCCCAGTTTTGCATTAAGTTGAAGAGCTGCCTGCCCTTGAGGTCTGGCCTGGCAGTAGCGTTGAATAAGGCCTGATGGTGTGCATTCATGTCTCCTGCGATGATAGTAGGGAGGTTCCTATCGAGCAGCCTGCACTAACTCTAGAGTACTCTACCCTTCAGTTTGCATATATCAGTAATTCCATACCATTAATCCATTAATCGGGAACACAATTAAAATCAAATTAAAAGTAAGTGAATCAATTATTTATTTAGAATGATAAATATTGGAATTCAAGCAATTGAACTGAAGGTTCATTATTAATGTAAAAAGTGAGTCACTACACCAGAATTCGAGACCATTACAGCCGTCTTCCCCCTGATAGTCACACAACACTAGTAAACACGACTACGCCACCTTTCATGTTCAACTCACCAAGTGTCTGCCTATAGCTTGATAGAGAGGGATGGGGGGGACTGTAGTTGACAGACACTGTCCGACCCCGTGCGGCTGACAGCCTCTCGGTTCTGCTCTGCTGGCTGTTCTCCTGTCTTCTGTCTGTCTCTTCCTATCGGTCTATCTCTCGAGTGTACAGTACCCGGGGTATTTATTGGAGACCAACTAGCTAACTCCGCCCACAAGTAGATAGCCCCAGGCACTCTACCAAGCCACACCTTAAATTGGCGGCATGTTTGAAGGTCACCCCCCCCCCCCTGGCTAGCCGCCTGCAATTATGAGATTAGCAGAGAGCAGGTCAACTTCCCGCGACCTGACCTTTGTCACTTGGTGGTCATTAACACGTAGAGGTGAGAGTTTATTAATTACTAGGGGCCGCCAACCTGGTGCCTCTCGAAATCTTGTCTGTGACTCCTGTACTATGTATATTTTAAATACAAAACACCTTTACGGTGTTACAGTGGGTCCCCACTCCAGTGATCATACAAACGTTTTAAATCCTGCTAGTGCCTTATAGCAGTCGTGAACGGGGAAATATCGTATTCAGAGGCAGGTTTTCCCATAGAAATTCGTGAAAATTGAAGCTAGACGTGAACGGGCCATTTGTGTACGAACACACCGCTTCACCAGTGGGTCGGGAGTGTACGATCCGAGCCGTGTGTTGTGTGGTTGTTACGAGAAATGCGTTGAGCTATCCGTGTACGACCGTCAACACACGAGGCAATACCAGCTTAGCCTATCCCTGGTATTGCTGACCAACCATCTACAAAGCAGGGGGTCTGTGTAGGGGGTGGGACACTGGGGTGCATGGATGTGAGCCGGCTGTGTAAATGAGAATAAATACCTTGTGTGTGTTTTTGGTGATTTTATCTTTAAGCCTGAATTCGAGGTCAGGTGTTCCGTCCCATTTGTTGGAAATTTCCAACACTAATACACTACTATTGTATTATAATAAATCATTATTATTATATGCTAACTACAGTAGTAACCAAATTTACTAACAGTAGTGTCAACATAAACTAACCATTATATCTGCATATTAATGCTAGAATTCTTACGAAATAAAGCACCAATATTGCGTCAGATTATGTCTAGTTAAAAACATTTATTACCAATGTGCTAGAGAATTGAATGTGGTTCTTTAAAATCATCAATATTCCGTGTGATAATTATTTACGAATAACATAACTCCCAAATAATTCTAAATCGAGAGTTTTTAGTTACAATTGTTATCATGTAATACTTTTTCTGTCACGCGTGAATGCCATGGAGGAAACTAAAATCTTCTCCATTTCTCGTTTACCACCATAAGACGAGAAAGCAATAATATTTAAATCCCTAGAATCAAAACCCAGTCCTTTTTAAAGTATTTCAACCACGATTGCGCGAAATAGTATTATTCGTGATAAATAATTTCGGTAGTGAATGCGGGACGCGGGTTGGAAGAGGGAGGAGACGCCATTGTGGAGCCAGTTTGTGCAGCATGCGTGCTTGGACAGGGGAAAGTCTTGGCGTCAGAGTCTGAGACACGTGGCGTTGGGGAGTTATCAGCAAGAATTACACTGATACCCAACTAATAACGAATAATTATTCTTCCACGTGCTCCATAGTGCTCGGCCAATCAATAACACGTCGAGAATCAAGCCAAAACTCTCAATCACATGTACAACACCATGGAAGTCTGGGACTAATAGACACGATATCGGCAGACTTCAGCAGTTACTGCGCTCATGCTAAGTATATTTTCTTTCTTGATGCATCATTAGAGATTGTATATTTCGTGGGTAGTCTGTCGTTATATAGTGGGACGACACCAAATCAAACGTTAGTACCGCATTAATATTTATTTTCAGTTTTCATAAATATTGAGATCTAAGTAGTCTAGTTCAATGCTACGTAATATCCTTTAAATTACAGCTCGTATGTGAGGAGTCAACGAGTCGTTAACTGTATTCGTGTTATTCACCTCTAATGGCTTCTATGTGGAGATCCTGAGATCACGAGGACGAAGCACGAACGATGTCATAGAAATCGTCTTAAAGCTAAGACTTTTTGTACACATTTAATTATTCCATTTTATTATACAAATTCACAAGATTATCATATCGAATATTTTACCATATGATTATTGGAAATTGATGTGTTTACTTAGATGATTGCTCTTTAATTTTAATAATCATTAATATTCTCTATTTGAATTTACCTATTGATTCTATAATATTTTAGGTCATAATATTATTTACTTAACAATGAACTAGTGACGAACCACACTAGTTCCTAGACGTATATGAAGTTCTAGCAAACCCCCCCCCCCCCAATGTAGGTGTTTGAGGCTCTGACTTTAGTTAATTAATCATACAGTCCATTATTTATTTAAGTGATTATTCTTTCTAATACCTATCCATAGACACTGGTTCTTCCTTGTGTTTTCGAATGATCACTTTTTATTAGTGTCCCTCTTTACTCAAAAGTGGGTGGTCCTTCGTTATTAAATTAAATAATTAAATAATTGAGTCAAGCCCCAGATATCCCACACCATTGTCTCCAAGTACCCGGTGGGGTGAGGTGAAGTGGGAACGTGTGAAATTTTCACCCTTATTGACATTCATGTCAGTCCAGACGGATTTAGACTGGTGTAGACAGGTGTCCCTGTATGTGTGTGTGTTAGTGAGTACACACGGGAACAAAGTTTACATAGATTAGCCAAGGACTGTGAGGGATGTCCAAGTAATATTTATATTCCACTCTGGTAGAATTATAGTAATTCATTCGCGATGTTTATTGTGTTCCATGTGATGTAATCTCTTGCAGGTGTGGAAATCCAGTACTGGTCATCATAAGTGCACAGGTAATAGTGTCTGTGTGTAGCACCAGGGATTCCTGGCATTTGATTATTGTGGAGTGATAAGAGAGTGTGGTTATTTTCATGTTGTGTTCCCCAAGATTGTGACAAGTGTGGTTGTATATATATGTAGGTTCGTGACTGATGTGCTAATATATATGTAGGTTCGTGACTGACGTGTTAATATAATTTTTCATAGATTTTTGTGGTGAGCGAAAAGGCTGTCGGGAGTGACAGCCGACCGCTCAGTCGAGTAACGTAATTCTCAGGAGTCATTATCGATCGCGGGATCGATAATGAGAGTACCATTATCAAGTGTAATAATGCGATAATTAGAGTATCATTATCAAGTATAATCACTATTCGAACCTTGTGGTCATTGTTACGGACCCGAGCCCAACGTCCGAGCACAGAGCAGTGACGACCACGCCATCTGTGGGTCAGCTCCCGAAACTCCCTCCAAATGGACGGCGCCATCAAGTGAGGACGAGAAATACCAGCCACAAGGGCTAGTTTCCCGTCCTGATCAGCTCATAACACAGCCGCTGCTGACCTCTGGTGAGGTGGCGCTCAGACAGCAACGCCATCTATGGAGTGGATAGGTGGGCGTTTGGGTCTGAGCCGGTAAGTGACGTGCCCTAGTGTGTAATCGTTACTGATGACGTGTCTGATTACAGAGTCGACCTGGGACTGCTGTAATGGAAATTGGATCAGTCTACCCAGGGCAGCCGTCTTGTCTCCAAGAGTTTGCTGTAGCAGCTGTGAGTCGCCCCCTGGATGAACACTGTGGTGTTACCCTGCCTGTGACGTGGCAGTTGAGGGATTGTAGTACCCGGGACTGACTGGTGGAGATGCTTAACCACTGGGGTGTTTTGGCAAGGAGAGTGGTCTGTGGGATCACACGAGGCTCCTGACTAGTGTTCGCGACCTTAGTATCGATCGTGGAGTGGCCTAACTAGCATCGCTGTTCGGAACCTGCCAGCTATCGGCTGGACTTGTGGTTGATGGCCTCCACGACGGTGCCCCCAGTGGAACTCTGATTTGGCTGGCCTGTGGCCAGGGTAGACTCGTCAGGATTGAAGGATTCATCTTAAGGCCACAAGAGCACCAAGAGCTTAGCATCGTGAGCACCGTGAACGTCCAGGGTCTTCAGAAGAAGACTACGTTGTGCATTCTAGTGTTTATACCCCCCCCCCCCCGTGTAATCGTTTATATAGTATTTATGGTGATGGTATTAATTATATTATTAAGTTTTTGACTTTATTTCCCTTTCCCTTTAATTTACTTGTGTTACGGATCTCATCCCTTGAAAGCCACTACTGGCTTGGGGCCGGATACCCTTCCTCTAGCAACATCAGAGTAAGAACCCGGTTGCGACCCGAGAGGGCCGTAACATAATTGGCATCCCCAGTGGGATCCGATCCCTTGTCAAGTATGTTTGACAGGGGTGGTGAAGTGGCGCAATCCCTGCAAATAATTCCCCCTGTGTGTGACTATTAAGACGTTATACGTCCTGTGCGGTGCTCAGAGTGACTAAGTGCAATATTGTGCAGTGCGGTGCTCGCTGGGATTAAGTGCAATATTGTGTAGTGCGGTGCTCGGTGTGATTCAGTGCAATATTGTAGAGCGAGGTGCTCGCTGTGATTAAGTGCAATATTGTAGAGCGATGTGCTCGCTGTGATTAAGTGCAATATTGTGTAGCGTGGTGCCCGGTGTAATTACGTGCAATATTGGCAAGTGCAGTGTTTGGTGCGATAAAGTGCAATATTGACGTAGAACAGTGCTCGGTGCGTTAAGTGCTAAAGTGGAGCGGTGTGTTAAGTGCTAAGTGTTCCATCTGTGACAATGGCAGAAAAAGCTACCATCGACGATCTGGACGATGTTCAGGCCTTTCTGAACAGGGAGGACTGTCTTGCCAGATTGAAATATCTGGGAAAACAGGAACTTGTACTGGTGAGTGCCTACCTGGAGATCAAGATCCGTGCCAGTGATTCCCGTGTGGAGATCTTGTCCAAGGTTCACCGGCATTTGAAGGCCGATGAGAAACAAGAAAGTGAGGCACAAGGAACAAAAGAAAGTGAAGAAGTAGCTTCCACTGAAAAGGAAGATAAAGGCAGTGACATTGACAGTGATGCAGGTGAGCTGAACATAAGTTTACTTACAGTCAAAATGCGTGCCTTGGAAATAAATCGTGAAATTGAATGGAAGAAATTAGAAATAGAACGAGAATTGAAAGATAAAGAATTAGAAATGAGGCGTTTAGAATTAGAAGAAAGGAAAGAAGAGCGAGAAAGAGAAAGAGAAGAGAAACGAGAAAGAGAAGCGCGAGAGAGAGAAGAAAAGGAAAAAGAGAGACAACATGAGCTAGAAGTATTACGATTAGGCGGTGGTCAGAGACAAACAACTGGAACAAGTATTTTCGATCCGGTGAGGAACATCAAAATGGTCCCGAAGTTCAACGAGAAGGAAGTGTCGAAGTTCTTCGCGGCCTTCGAGAAAGTCGCTGCCTCTTTGGAGTGGCCAAGGGAGAATTGGGCCATCATGATACAGTCAGTCTTGACTGGGAAGGCCCAAATCGCCTACTCCACGTTGTCCCTTGACGACTCCTGCGATTATGACAAGGTGAAGAAGGTAGTGCTAATGGCGTACCAATTGGTACCCGAGGCTTACAGGCAGAAGTTCAGGAACCTGAAAAAGACCTCAGAGCACACTTTCACTGAATTCGCCACAATCAAGGAGCGACTTTTCCAGGAATGGTGTACCTCTCGGAAGGTGGAGACCAAAGAAGACCTCGAGCAGCTCATACTGTTAGAGGACTTCAAGGACTGTCTGTCGGGAGATCTGAAGACGTACTTAGAGGAACAGCAGGTAGAGACCTTGAGTGCGGCAGCCACCATGGCTGAGGAATACATCCTGACGCACAGGCCTTCTGCTAAGTACGTCCCGAGGAATTACCCCCGCCAGTTTGATAAACCTCATCAGGAAGAGGAGAGACCCGTCCCACGAAGCGCTGAGAAGACGCCCCCAAGTAGCCCTCGAAGGACTAGTCCTAACAGTCCGAAACACCGGAGTCCGAGGAGGAATATGGTGTGCTGGACTTGTGGGCAGAAAGGGCATGTAGCTGCTATGTGCCGAGGCAGAAGAGGAAGCGGCCCACGTAGGGAGGTGATGTTAGTGAGCTGTGTGACAACACCAGTAGGAAGCCGGTCTATGACTACACAGGAAGAACCAAGTTTGTTCGCCCCTCACACTTCAGGCGGGTATGTATCGAGTGATCATACTGGTAGGTCAGTTATAGTGCTCAGAGATAGTGGAGCAGCCCAGTCCCTGATCGTGAGAAGCTCATTACCCGAGGGAGTAAGTGTGGATGGGAGACCAAAGGTTGTCCTGGTTGGGTTTCCTAAGACGCAGTACATCGCCCCCTTAGTACCGGTATATCTCGACTCGCCTTACTTCAGCGGCACATGTGCATTGGCAGTAGTCGATACCCTCCCTATAGCTGGGATTGACGCGATACTAGCCAACGACTTGGTGACAGATTGGAGCACCAATCATCCCAAGATTGTGGACGAGTCGGCCGGAACAGCAAGGTCTGAGGTAACAGCAGGCAGTGGTAATATCCAGGTACAGTCAGACCCGGAATCGGGTAACATGTTTAATTTGTCCTCTCACCCGCAGATCGACAGCATTATAGCAGAGTCTCCTGATTCTTCTCCCGACGAGGAACATACGATTACAATGACAGAAGCGACTGAGCGAGAAGAGAGGCCTCGTGTACAAGCACCCACGAATACCAAAGAGTCTGGAGCGAAGGCGGATGTGTACTTGCGGTATGGCAAGTTACAACGTTCATTGAACCGGCCAGAGATTCCCCAGACGTCAGAGGTATGTGAGGTATGTTCGAAAGGTCTAGTGCCCTCTTTGGTCCAAACCAGGCTAGTGGATATTGCCGGCTATGGACATGACAGGCTCAGGAAACTTGTCCCTAAATTAACCGAATGTTTCTTAGCGGTATTTTTTGTTCTTGTGTGTGTTCTCAGTAAGGACCAGTGGACGACCCGACAGATGATGGCTCCCATGAACATCGTGAAGAGGTCCCAGGGATTGGAGACGCGCACAGTGAGTGGTGCAGTCGAAGAAGGGACCTGGAAGGTGATGGTAGATACAGGAGGTACGAGATATGATAATATGAGTGACTGTTTCCGACAGGTTGACACCCCCCGCGTGATTGCTGAGCCTAGATGCAGCGTTATACGGAACGTTGGTCAACCTGACGGTGGCAGAGCGAATGCCATCTTCGATGTACAAGCAGCTCTGTTGGAACTAGGTGTGGGCCTAGTAGGCGAGTATGCAGTAAGTATTGACTTACCCACTGTCGCTATCACTCTGAATTATCAGACCCCTGTATTCCAGGTTCCCGTCTCCCTGAAGGACTACCGGACCGACACCAGAAATGCCGTCTGTAACCAGCCATCATCGGTGCCACGACGCAGGGAAGTGTCGAGTCGCCCCAGATCGTGTCTACACCAATCCTTACTCGAGAGAGGTGAGATTATGCTCCGGATTAACATCTCGGTGGAGGTGTGGAAAAGTACGTCAGGCAGGTCATTGCCTTACATCTGCAAGTTTCCTTTGTGCGAGAGTTCCCCAGTAGGACCGTTCTGTGGACAAGACAGCCTCGCCATTCCAGTTCTTAGTGTACGTGAGTCCATTTGGAGATGTGTCCCCATACTAATTTGGTTTGTGTTTCTCTTTTTAGAACCCCAAACCAAATTCTTTTTGGTGGGGAGGTGTTACGGACCCGAGCCCAACGTCCGAGCACGGAGCAGTGACGACCACACCATCTGTGGGTCAGCTCCCGAAATCCCCTCCAAATGGACGGCGCCATCAAGTGAGGACGAGAAATACCAGCCACAAGGGCTAGTTTCCCGTCCTGATCAGCTCATAACACAGCCGCTGCTGACCTCTGGTGAGGTGGCGCTCAGACAGCAACGCCATCTATGGAGTGGATAGGTGGGCATTTGGGTCTGAGCCGGTAAGTGACGTGCCCTAGTGTGTAATCGTTACTGATGACGTGTCTGATTACAGAGTCGACCTGGGACTGCTGTAATGGAAGTTGGATCAGTCTACCCAGGGAAGCCGTCTTGTCTCCAAGAGTTTGCTGTAGCAGCTGTGAGTCGCCCCCCGGATGAACACTGTGGTGTTACCCTGCCTGTGACGTGGCAGTTGAGGGATTGTAGTACCCGGGACTGACTGGTGGAGATGCTTAACCACTGGGGTGTTGTGGCAAGGAGAGTGGTCTGTGGGATCACACGAGGCTCCTGACTAGCGTTCGCGACCTTAGTATCGATCGTGGAGTGGCCTAACCAGCATCGCTGTTCGGAACCTGCCAGCTATCGGCTGGACTTGTGGTTGATGGCCTCCACGACGGTGCCCCCAGTGGAACTCTGATTTGGCTTGCCTGTGGCCAGGGTAGACTCGTCAGGATTGAAGGATTCATCATAAGGCCACAAGAGCACCAAGAGCTTAGCATCGTGAGCACCGTGAACGTCCAGGGTCTTCAGAAGAAGACTACGTTGTGCATTCTAGTGTTTAGACCCCCCCCCCCCCCCGTGTAATCGTTTATATAGTATTTATGGTGATGGTATTAATTATATTATTAAGTTTTTGACTTTATTTCCCTTCCCCTTTAATTTACTTGCGTTACGGATCTCATCCCTTGAAAGCCACTACTGGCTTGGGGCAGGATACCCTTCCTCTAGCAACATCAGAGTAAGAACCAGGTTGCGTCCCGAGAGGGCCGTAACAGTCATGTATGGTGGCGTAGTGAACCTTGTGGTCATGTATGGTGGCGTGGTGAACCTTGTGGTCATGTATGGTGGTGTGGTGAACCTTGTGGTCATGTATGGTGGCGTGGTGAACCTTGTGGTCATGTATGGTGGCGTGGTGAACCTTGTGGTCATGTATGGTGGCGTGGTGAACCTTGTGGTCATGTATGCTGGTGTGGTGAACCTTGTGGTCATGTATGCTGGTGTGGTGAACCTTGTGGTCATGTATGGTGGTGTGGTGAACCTTGTGGTCTTGTATGGTGGTGTGGTGAACCTTGTGGTCATATATGGTGTGGTGAACCTTGTGGTCATGTATGGTGGTGTGGTGAACCTTGTGGTCATGTATGATGGTGTGGTGAATCTTGTGGTCATGTATGATGGTATGGTGAACCCTGTGGTCATGTATGATGGTGTGGTGAACCTTGTGGTCATGTATGGTGGTGTGGTGAACCTTGTGGTCATGTATGGTGATGTGGTGAACCTTGTGGTCATGTATGGTGGTGTGGTGAACCTTGTGGTCATGTATGGTGGTGTGGTGAACCTTGTGATCATGTATAGTGTGGTGAACCTTGTGGTCATGTATGGTGGTGTGGTGAACCTTGTGGTCATGTATGCTGGTGTGGTGAACCTTGTGGTCATGTATGGTGGTGTGGTGAACCCTGTGGTCATTAATGATGGTGTGGTGAACCTTGTGGTCATATATGGTGTGGTAAACCTTGTGGTCATGTATGGCGTGGTGAACCTTGTGGTCATGTATTGGTGTGGTGAATCTTGTGGTCATGTATGCTGGTGTGGTGAACCTTGTGGTCATGTATAGTGTGGTGAACCCTGTGATCATG
>NC_091206.1:33098907-33239140 GCF_040958095.1 Procambarus clarkii | reverse complement strand
CCCACCTCTTCCCATGGGCACCTTTAGTCCGACCCACCTCTTCCCATGGACACCTTTAGTCAGACCCACCTCTTCCTATGGACACCTTTAGTCAGACCCACCTCTTCCCATGGGCACCTTTAGTCAGACCCACCTCTTCCCGTGGACACCTTTAGTCAGACCCACCTCTTCCCTGGACACCTTTAGTCAGACCCACCTCTTCCCATGGGCACCTTTAGTCAGACCCACCTCTTCCATGACACCTTTAGTCAGACCCACCTCTTCCGTGGACACCTTTAGTCAGACCCACCTCTTCCTTGGACACCTTTAGTCAGACCCACCTCTTCCCATGGGCACCTTTAGTCAGACCCACCTCTTCCTCCATGACACCTTTAGTCAGACCCACCTCTTCCCTGGACTCCTTTAGTCAGACCCACCTCTTCCATGGACACCTTTAGTCAGACCCACCTCTTCCCATGGGCACCTTTAGTCAGACCCACCTCTTCCCTGGACACCTTTAGTCAGACCCACCTCTTCCCTGGACACCTTTAGTCAGACCCACCTCTTCCCATGGGCACCTTTCAGACCCACCTCTTCCATGGTCAGACCCTCTTCCATGGACACCTTTAGTCAGACCCACCTCTTCCCATGGACACCTTTAGTCAGACCCACCTCTTCCCATGGACCTGACCTAGGACACCAAGGAAGGACTGTAGGAATTTACTTATGAGAGCAATATTTAATAAGTTTAATTTTATATGAATAATTATTTTAAATTTTGGTTAATTATATATTTAATTACATTATAAATTAATTTTATTAAAAGTAGTGGACTTAATCAGTCTGCACAACTGATTCTTTACACACTTGGGGGGGAGGGGGGGGGATTATATTTAAAACCATAAATAACTAATCTTAAAAAAATCTGTTAATTAAGTTTAGAATTTGGATTTAAGGCGTTGCTTTGCTATACGGTCTTGCTCTCAGTCTGGACGCCAGCCTGCCTACAATATACATTGCAGTAATGCATAGAAAATTTATTGAATTATTAAAACACGAATTAGGGTGATTTATTATTGGGAATACTTACCCATCAGTGCTGGTTGATCATGCCACATAACCATATCAGGTTGGTAAACTAAGAAGGGCCACTCCCTATAACTATATCAGAAATGGAACAAGGCACTTCCCTTATTGTAGAAGAGGTCAATCAGCGGAGTGTACCATAGAACCTTAATACTCTTCAAAACTCCAGCCCTGCAGCAAGTGTACTCACCTAATTGGTCTTACGGGGTTTGTGCTTTGGCTCTTTGATCCCTCCCCTCAACTGTCAATCAACTGGTGTACAGACTCCTGAGCCTACTGGGCTCTATCATATCTACGTTTAAAACTGTGTATGGAGTCAGCCTCCACCACATCACTGCCTAATGCATTCCATCTGTTAATTACTCTCACACTAAAAAAGTTCTTTCTAACGTCCCTGTGGCTTATTTGGGTACTCAGTTTCCACCTGTGTCCCCATGTTCGCGTACTACTCATGTTAAACAGTTTATCTTTATCTACCCTGTCAATTCTCTGAGAATTTTCTGGTAGTGATCATGTCTCCCCTTACTCTTCTGTCTTCTAATGTCGTGAGGTGCATTTCTCGCAGCCTTTCTTCCTAACTTATGCCTCCTAGTTCTGGGACTAGCCTAGTGGCATATCTCTGAACTTTTTCCAGCTTCGCCTTGTGCTTGACAAGGTACGGGCTCCATGCTGGGGCCGCATACTCCAGGATTGGTCATACACATGTGGTATATAAGGTTCTGAATGATTCCTTACACAGGTTCCTGAAGGCAGTTCTGATGTTAGCCAGCCTCGCATACGCCGCAGATGTTATTCTTTTGATGTGTGCTTCAGGAGACAGGATTGGTGTGATATCAACACCTAGATCTTTCTCTCCGTTCGTTTCATGAAGGACTTTATCTCCCATTCTGTATCCTGTGTCTGTCCTCCTGTTTCCACTGCCTAGTTTCATTACCTAACATATACTTGGGGTTGAACTTTAGTAGCCATTTGTTGACCATTCATGCATTCTGTCTAGGTCATCTTGTAGTCTCATACTGTCTTCCTCCGTCTTAATCCTCCTCATATTTATTGCATCATCAGCAAACTATGATAGGAATGATTCTATACCATCTGGGAGATCATTAACATATATAAGAAACAGTATGGGTCCAAGGACTGAACCCTGCAGGACCCCACTGGTGACGTCTCGCCAATCTGAGACCTCACCCCACACAGTGACTCGCTGTCTTCTGTTACTTAGAACACCCTTAGAATGTGTTCCATTTGGGTTAAGTGTAATATGGCAAGTCTCCTTTCTCAGTCAAGGAGCGCTCTTGCCCATTTAAAATTTTATCCCAATCCCAGAGGAGAGGTATTTAAATTTTACTTTCTTTAAATTGATTTCAGCTTTTATTTATTTTGTTAATTTAATTTATGCTGAAAACCGTAACCAGACTCTATGAATTAAATATTTATGTATAGACACAAATACGCTCTGTACTCTACATGTTTGTGACGTGGCGGTCACATTTTCTCCACAATGAGTGGAGGAATTATTTACATTTCTTCCTATTGAAGATAAACTTAACTTTAATTTTGTTTTGATGGTTCTACATGTTACGGACCCGAGTCCAGCGTCTGAGCCCGGAGCAATGACGACCACGCCATCTGTGGGTCAGCTCCTGAAACCCCCCAAATGGATGACGCCATCTAGTGAGGACGAGAAATACCAGCCACAAGGGCTAGTTTCCCGTCCTGATCAGCTCATAACACAGCTGCTGCTGACCTCTGGTGAGGTGACGCTTAGACAGCAACGCCATCTATGGAGTGGATAGGTGGGCGTTTGTGTCTAAGCCGGTAAGTGAGATGCCCTAGAGTGTAACCAGTACTGATGACGTGTCTGATTACAGAGTCGACCTGGGACTGCTGTAATGAACGTTGGAACAGTCTACCCGAGGCAGCCGTAGAACCTCCACGCTTTTGCTGTAGAAGCGGTGAGTCACCCCCCGGATGAACACTGTTGTGTTAGCCTGCCTGTGACGTGGCAGTTGAGGATTTGTCGTACCCGGGACTGACTGGTGGAGAAGACTAGTCACTGGGGTGTTGTGGTGAGGAGAGTGATCTGTGTAATCACACGAGGCTCCTGCCTAGGGCTCGCAACCCTAGTATCGGTCGTGGAGTTGCCTACGCAGCGTTGCTGATTGGAACCTGCCAGCTAAAGGCTGGATTTGTGGTTGCGGCCTCCACGATGGTGCACCCAGTGGGACTGTGATTTGGCTGGCTGGTGGCCAGGGTAGACTCGTTACGAGAATCTAAGGATTCGTCTAGAGGCCACAAGAAGAGAACCAGGGCTATTCGTCTTGAGCACCGTGAACATCTTGAGTCTTCGGAGGAAGACAAGTGATTGTAAATAAGTGTAGTAATAATAACAGTGTGTGACTGTTTATATATTTATTTATGGTGGTGGTGCTAATATATACTTAATAGAGAGCAGTTTTATCCCTTCCCCTTTAATTTACTTGCGTTATGGAACACACCCCTTGAAAGCCACTACTAGCTTGGGGCCGGATACCCTAACTCTAACAACAACAGAGAATGAACCCAGTTGCGACCCCAGAGGGCCGTAACACTACACAGCAACAGAAACTATCTTTTCCTGATGTATATTTAGTTAAGTAAAATATAATAACTATAAATAAATATTGTATGGGAAATTTCCCACATAATTCCAGGGAAAAGAAATATGGATCGGAACCCACTGTTTAGATCTAGCCGAACACTTCATTACTCCTTTTCAGAATTTTTTATATATTGTTTTAGTTTTAGTTTGCACTCCTGTGCAGCAGTACGTACAGGATGGACGTCCAGTATTGGAGGTCTCTTGACGACTTCTTCTCCAGCCAACTCCAGTGGTACTAACTTTTACAATGTCTTGAGGCTAGTGGTGCCTTTGCACTTTACTTTTACTATCGTCAAGGTACCCTGGCTGTGTGGGTGAACAGTAACAATACAAGCTATAAGCCACTCTGAACGTGCGGCTGTTGCTGTCCATTAGAACAACATCGCCATGGTTGAAAGTGAATTCGGTTATAGGGGTTGGTAGTCCCATTGTGATACTCACGCAGAACAGTTAATTCTTCCTTGTCCAAAATTCATTCGACCGACTGATTACCTGTGACAGGTGTTTATAACTCCGAGGTAAACCATTTTCCCCAACGTTTGAAGGATCTCTACGTTCTTCATTAGTGAGAGATGCAATAGGGATGACAGATCCTCCATACATCAGATGAGATGGACTAACAGGCTCGTGTTGTGAGTTGTCGTCGGAGAGAAGTCAGAAGTCACTCACTCCGACGAGTGAGTTGTCGTCGGAGAGAAGACTGCCCATTGATTCAGGGCAGTCTGAACAAGTGGGTGGTGCCAGACCTACAATAGGCATGCTTCACCATTCACCAAGCTGGACCCGTTATCGGGTATCATCAACTTGGGGCAGGATCTACATACAGCAAACCTGTGGTAGGCCTGGATGAATGATACAACATTCATTGGGGAGTTACTTCCAGGCGAGCTCCTCGAGTGGTGGCACAAGTAAAAAGGCCTTAACAGCCTTAACGGGGACTTTATCCCTGGTGCCTGTTAGGATAATAGCTCCTGTGATGTCTACCACAGTGGTCTCAAAAGGATGAAGGTGTAGTTCTCGGTCCCTAGGATGTGGTGGAGGTCCAGGGAACGGACACACCGAGCATCGCACCTCAGGCAGACAGGATTTAAGAATTGCAGGATTTAAGAATTAACTTAACAGTTTGGCAACCTTAGGGAAGCCAGTACCCCACCATGGAGTGCGCAGTGGTCGTGAAAGTAAAGCACAAGCAATCTACTTATCTAATGATTCCGGGGGGAGGAACTGAGGTTGTTTACTTCAAGATCAACGTCCGTGTGCTGTAATCTTCCCCCGCAATGCAGAACGTTCTGATTGTCTTGGTCAATCCAGAGATTTAAGTCATTTATATTTTTTGCTGAGAAGTTTCATAGTCCTCACTCTAGGTTTACACTTGTGCATGTTTGACCCAGTACTTAGGAGCACCTTGTGCTCTTAATAATCTATCTACTTGTGCTTGATACTTACTTTCTGCAAGAAATCAAACACATTTTGGGTTACTCTGAGTAGTTTATTCAGAGCAGAGCACCGAGAACAGTCAATTACTGAAGTCAAGTGAGGCTTGGGATCTCAGTGAGAATAGTGATATTGGTCACTATGACTTGTGACTTTTGTTCAGGCCACTACCTATCCACTTCAGTGGATAGGTAATTATTTACCTATCCACTGAAGCCCATGGAACTACATCTCGGCTTTAGTTATTTGCTTTAATGTCAGTCATCTAGATAGATTATCAGCTGGTTTCTCCTTAGTTGGGACTATCAGAGTTCGTATCCAAATGATAAGTCATTAATTACTTTAGAGTTTTTACTGACATAGAGCATTTTGCTCCTATAGTTGTATTTCAATTGCAGTACTGCTTCATTATCTGGCCACACCACAGTTAATTGGATGTGGATGTTTATTAATGTTTTCTGAAGATTTACTTTATACATCTTCTGAAGATTTAAGATGAAGATCAGAAAAACCGACACCATTTACAAACCTTTAAGACAATATTCAGTTAATATTGCTGCTGTTTTTGTAGTAACAAATTCATTCAAAGAACGAGATTGCGGTGGAATTTTCCTCGAGAAAAACGAGATATCACTGCCATGTCCCAATTAAATTTACCAGCTAATAATAATGTGAATCACTTTAAACACCAGTCTATGCTTTTGAATTAACGAAAAGTATTCTATATGACTAGATCTAAAATAATTACTAAAAAACTAGTCTGCCTCCCATTGTCAATAAAAGGACATTATAGGAACTGGCGAGAGAGATACGTCTCTCAAGCCGGGAAGGAGGCAAACGCCGTTAATTTTAACATCAAGTCTCGCTTGGAAAATGCTTGTAGCTACTCAATTATATTTCTCTAGACGCAGGGTTATGTGAAGTACAAACTCCCATTATCATCACAATCTTCGTCAACAATAAGGGAAGTGTTCTTTACCCGATAACCCATTAATTAAATCTAGTCATTCCTTGCCAGTAATGCCGGTAGATTAGGGGTATACCGGTTAGGACATGTCATGACTTGTACACACCGCTCGTTGGACTTACATGGATAAGACATTATTATTCTAGGGATAGATTTCAGAACCTGTATCCAAAGGCGTCCAACCAGGGCGTCCCATCAATACATCAATAAAAGTAAAATTGACTTCATAAATAATGACAATATATATTTATAAAACTATTGTTATACATAAATGACTTTTTTAATCAAACTGGCTTATTAATTAACTCTATCGTAATATTGTCATTCTAGATAATTGTACTACAAAAGCAAAATTAGAAAAATACAAACAACACAGACACTTATCAGACCAGAACAGTTGACGCCACGCTCGTCTCCCAGTTTATTTATTTATTTATTTATTTATTTTATTTATTTATGCATATACAAGAATGTACATAAGGAATGTGAGGATACAAATATGGTAATTACAGTCTTGTAAAGCCACTAGCACGCGCAGCGTTTCGGGCAGGTCCTTAATCTAAGAAAATTTTAAGGAGGTAAATACTTGCAAAATTTATAGACAAAAAATGATAACAGATTACATGGAATGAAAAAAAAAGAAGATGAGAGAAAATTATAGGTACAGTATATTAAAGCACATAGGTAGCTAAGATTGATTGCAATGACAGCTTAAAATGGTAGTTGACAACAAATTGGTAGGCACAATACAGCAGAAACAATATAAGATTGATTGCAATGACAGCTTGAATGGTAGTTGACAAAAATTGGTAGTCACAATACAGCATATGGCTAGCACATAAAAGAAGACAGCAATGAACACAATGATAAGGTTGTTTGATGTTACATAAAAATTAGGAGATTGGGTAACACTAGGTACAGAGCAAATTTAAAGCTCAGTATAGGAAACTAAATAGATGAAGTTAGGTACTTTTTGGTTTTGCTTTTAAATAAGGCAAAAGTTTTACAGTTTTTCAATTCACTAGGGAGTGAGTTCCATAGACTAGGTCCCTTAATTTGCATAGAGTGCTTACACAGATTAAGTTTGACCCTGGGGATATCAAAGAGATATTTATTTCTGGTGTGGTGATAATGGGTCCTATTACATCTGTCCAGGGAGAGTTTCAGAGCATGGTTTGCATTTAAGAACAGGGTTTTGTAAATGTAGTTGACACAAGAGAATGTGTGGAGGGAGTTAATATTTAGCAACTTTAGGGATTTAAACAAGGGAGCTGAGTGTTGTCTGAAAGCAGAGTTAGTTATAATTCTGAAAGCAGATTTTTGCTGTGTGATGATGGGCTTAAGGTGGTTTGCAGTGGTAGACCCCCATGCACAGATACCATAATTAAGATAGGGGTAGATTAGTGCATAATATAGTGAGAGGAGAGCAGATTTAGGAACATAATATCTGATTTTGGAGAGTATACCAACTGTCTTAGAGACTTTCTTAGTTATGTGTTGAATGTGGGTGCTGAAGTTGAGTCTCTTGTCTAGTCTTGTTTAGTTACTGAACTAAACATGGCGTTGGGACGCCCCACACTCGCTCACAACATAACGAATGGTAAATTTATATAAAATTAATTTTGTTTAATGAGCAACAACACTGTGCAAAAACAAACATTAAAATAACTTAAATAAGAATGATTAAATTTACATGCATAAACAGAGGTAATGTATGTTATAATAAATACAATTATTCATTTATAATAATAAAAATGAAACTACTGGCAACTACACAATACCAGGGGCCGGATTCAGGAAGGTACTTACGAAGGTTTTTCTTCTTAGCTAAGAACGTTTTCCTTCTTAGCGCCTTCGTGGCGGCTACGTCCGTATTCAAGTAGCTACACTAAGTGGAAAAACCTTCGTAAGTTCATTCCGGGATTTAAGTGTGGTTTCGACCACTCGTAGCTTTACGTAAACTGGATATAAGTCATTTTTTCTCTACTACATAACACTGGGATCGATTTATGATATTGAAACATGACCAAAATATTATAGCTGGTGAATCTAGTGAAGAGGAGTCCTTCTTGTTAGTTAAATATGCATTCTCTGCTTGAAACTTGAAGTAAATATGTGTTTGATGATAGTATAATTAGTTTTATAATAGCAAGATATTATACCAGTAGTTATAAAGTAAATAAACACTGGTGAACATGAAAAATGAGAGAAGGTGATGAGCCATGCCTGATGGGATCATTTACTATCACCAAATGCCCCTGTTCACCTAGTAGTAAGGGTGTACCTTAGCTATACATACCCATTTCTAATTTATTTAGTTTGGTTTTATTTTGAAATTAAATCTGGGTGAGACATAAAATAAAAATATGCTGCACAAATGATGTTAGGTAAGGAGAAGGGTAAAAATGTCAAAAACTTTATTCATTGAATACTTAAAAGCTATAATTATGACTATATAGATAATTAAAAAAGAGAGAGGGAAGTAGGGGTCCAAGACCTCTTCCTGTTATACAATTTGGGTGTGGAACAAGTAATTATCAAAAGAAGGCACCATGCCGGGTAGGCTATGTAGCAGTAAGGCAGTGAGGTGAGGCAGCTACTTATTTGAGATATGCTTATTTTATTTACCTTATAAGCTGAGGCAACTTATTTTATTTGAGGAATACTCAGCTGATTCCTCTACATTTAGCATGGAACAAATTTGTGTCCAAGACCTCTTCCTGTTACACAATTTGCTGTGTGTAACCAAACTAGAAGTGCTCTACAAATCAAGGGACCCAGAATGTGGAATGACCTCCCGAATCATGTCAAAGGCTGTACCTCTCTCAACCAGTTTAAGCCTAATTAACTCCATGTAACCTAACTTACCTCCTAAATGTCAACCCATGTCTTGCTATTTTTTAAACAATGCTGTTCACCAACATGTGCAATTGCTGATTTATGCTATGTTAACCCCCTTTTTGTATTTTTTATTCCTTCTTTCAACACAATTTATACCTAATCCTGATTACTATTAAGTTTTAGTCTGTGTTTTTTACCCCACAGCTTGCCCAAAATGCTATGAGTATTAGTAGCTTTAGGTATTGTATGTACTAGCTCTGTCTATAAATCCAACATTATGTTTGTAAATCAACTGTATGTACTTTTCCTGAATAAAATGTATTTATTATTATTTTTTAATCAGTAAGTATTAAAAGAAGGCACCAAGCTGGGAAGGCTATGTAGCCCCATTGTGTGTAACAATAAACCAAATTTTTTTTAACAAATAATGCACCTGTATGGTAAAACAAATCCTGTCAGCTGTAAAAATATTTATTTATTTATTTATTTATGCATATACAAGAATGTACATAAGGAATGTGAGGATACAAATATGGTAATTACAGTCTTGTAAAGCCACTAGCACGCGCAGCGTTTCGGGCAGGTCCTTAATCTAAGAAAATTTTAAGGAAGTAAATACTTGCAAAATTTATAGACAAAAAAATGATAACAGATTACATGGAATGAAAAAAAAGAAGATGAGAGAAAATTATAGGTACAGTATATTAAAGCACATAGGTAGCTATGATTGATTGCAATGACAGCTTAAAATGGTAGTTGACAACAAATTGGTAGGCACAATACAGCAGAAACAATATAAGATTGATTGCAATGACAGCTTGGATGGTAGTTGACAAAAATTGGTAGTCACAATACAGCATATGGCTAGCACATAAAAGAAGACAGCAATGAACACAATTATAAGGTTGTTTGATTTATTTATTTATTTATTTATTTATTTATTTATTTATGCATATACAAGAATGTACATAAGGAATGTGAGGATACAAATATGGTAATTACAGTCTTGTAAAGCCACTAGCACGTGCAGCGTTTCGGGCAGGTCCTTAATCTAAGAAAATTTTAAGGAGGTAAATACTTGCAAAGTTTATAGACAAAAAAATGAAAACAGATTACATGGAATGAAAAAAAAGATGAGAGAAAATTATAGGTACAGTATATTAAAGCACATAGGTAGCTATGATTGATTGCAATGACAGCTTAAAATGGTAGTTGACAACAAATTGGTAGGCACAATACAGCAGAAACAATATATGATTGATTGCAATGACAGCTTGAATGGTAGTTGACAAAAATTGGTAGTCACAATACAGCATATGGCTAGCACATAAAAGAAGACAGCAATGAACACAATGATAAGGTTGTTTGATATTACATAAAAATTAGGAGATTGGGTAACACTAGGTACAGAGCAAATTTAAAGCTCGGTGTAGGAAACTAAATAGATGAAGTTAGGTACTTTTTGGTTTTGCTTTTAAATAAGGCAAAAGTTTTACAGTTTTTCAATTCACTAGGGAGTGAGTTCCATAGACTAGGTCCCTTAATTTGCATAGAGTGTTTACACAGATTAAGTTTGACCCTGGGGATATCAAAGAGATATTTATTTCTGGTGTGGTGATAATGGGTCCTATTACATCTGTCCAGGGAGAGTTTCAGAGCATGGTTTGCATTTAAGAACAGGGTTTTGTAAATGTAGTTGACACAAGAGAATGTGTGGAGGGAGTTAATATTTAGCAAGTTTAGGGATTTAAACAAGGGAGCTGAGTGTTGTCTGAAAGCAGAGTTAGTTATTATTCTGATAGCAGATTTTTGCTGTGTGATGATGGGCTTAAGGTGGTTTGCAGTGGTAGACCCCCATGCACAGATTCCATAATTAAGATAGGGGTAGATTAGTGCATAATATAGTGAGAGGAGAGCAGAGTTAGGAACATAATATCTGATTTTGGAGAGTATACCAACTGTCTTAGAGACTTTCTTAGTTATGTGTTGAATGTGGGTGCTGAAGTTGAGTCTCTTGTCTAGGAATAGGCCAAGAAACTTGCCATCATTTTTATTACTGATGTTAATGTTGTCTATCTGTAGCTGAATTGCATTTGATGATTTGCTTCCAAATAAGATGTAGTAAGTCTTTTCGATGTTTAATGTTAGTTTGTTCGTTGACATCCATAAGTGGACTTTTTTTAATTCATTATTCACAACATTATTTAGTGTATGTGGGTTGAGGTTTGAGTAGATAAGGGTAGTATCGTCAGCAAACAATATAGGTTTGAGAATATTAGAGACATTAGGCAGATCGTTTATATATATAAGAAATAGAAGAGGTCCTAAGATGCTGCCCTGTGGCACTCCAACGGTAATTGGTAGAGTGGAAGAAGTTGTATCATTGATGGTTACATATTGGTGTCTGTCACTAAGATAGGATCGGATGTAGTCAAGGGCAAGGCCTCGGATTCCATAATGCTGGAGTTTAAGTAAGAGGTAGTTGTGATTAACAGTATCAAAGGCTTTTCTTAGGTCAATGAAGAGTCCAATCGGAAACTCATTTTTGTCAAGGGCTGAGTAGATAATGTCAAGGAGACTAATGATTGCATCATTGGTGCTCTTTTGGGACCGGAAGCCAAACTGGCAGGGGCTGAGTATGTCGAATTTTACGAGGTAGGAATAGAGCTGTTTGTAAATAATTTTTTCAAATATTTTTGATAGAATGGGTAGATTTGATATTGGTCTATAATTGTTTATGTCCGCCGGATTGCCTCCTTTATGGACTGGCGTTACTCTTGCTTTTTTGAGGATATCAGGGAAGGTGTGATACTCTATAGATTTGTTGAACAGTAGTGCTATGGGTGGGGCAAGGGCATGGGAGGCTCTCTTGTACACAATGGACGGAATTTCACTGGTGTTCCCTGCCTTGGTTTTTAGAGAATGTATGATGGACACAACATCTGCCGGGCTGATTGGTGAAAGGAGAAGAGAGTTTGGATAGCTGCCTGAGAGATATGTGTTAATATGTGTCTGAGTCTGTGGGATTTTACTGGCAAGATTAGCACCAACCGATGAAAAGAAACTGTTAAATTCATTTGCCATTTCTAAGTCAGTTGACGGTATACCCCCATCCTTGTAGAGTTTTATTTGGTTATGTGAGTGTTGTTTAGTTCCTAGGATACTAGAGATAGTTTTCCAAGTGCTTTTCATGTTGCCTTTTACTTCATTGATTCTATTCACATAATATGCAAGTTTTGCCTTTCTTATGATACTGGTAAGCATTGATGAGTACCTTTTAGCTACTTCCTTTGAAACTAGGCCAATCCTAACTTTCTTTTCATATTCATGTTTCTTGTTGATTGAGTTGAGAATGCCACTTGTGAGCCATGGATTGTTTAATCTTTTGTCAGTTACTTGCTTGGTAAGGAGGGGACAATGAATGTTGTAGAGGCTTAGAGTTTTGGAGATGAAGAGGTTAGCTAATGAATTTATATCATGGGTATTATTGAATTCAGAATCCCAGTTAATATTGCAAAGTGCCTCTGTAAGATTGTCTAAAGCTGATTCACTGTGTAGCCTAAATGAAAGTTTCTTGCTTTTTGGTGGTGTTATGTCCATGTTCGCTATGAGAAAGGTAGGATAGTGGTCAGTTGTTCTGTCATAGATTATACCAGATACAAGGGGAGCTGTTATGTTTGTCCATATGTGGTCCAAGGTAGTGGCTGATGTTTGGGTGACTCGGGTAGGTTTGGTGATTGTGGGGATTAGCATACAGGAGTTCATGCTGTTAAGGAAATAGTTAACTTGAGAGCAATTTTGTTGACCCAGGTCAATATTAAAATCTCCTCCCAGAATGAAGTGGTTTTTGTTGAGATTGTTGTTTATAATAAGATTCCTTAGGTTGTCTGAGAAAGAAGCTATGTTAGTATTGGGAAATCTATAGATGGCTCCAATAGTCAAAGAAGATTTAAGGGATTTAATTGAAAACTGAGCAAAAGTATATTCACAGTAGTCATCTCTGTCACTAATAACACTGTTGCAGATAAATGTATTTCGGTAATATATAGCTGTGCCACCACCTTTTTTATTAGGCCTACAGTTATGAATGGCTTTATAACCAGCTAAGTTGTAGAGTTGGGTATAGTCTTTATTTAGCCAAGTTTCTGTTAAAATAATGAACGATAGGTTAGTACCTATTGCTGTGAGTAATGCATTTAAATCGTCAAAATGTTTACCAAGTGATCTAACATTTTGGTTATAAACTGATAGACTGGTGCTATTTTGAAGTTTGTGTTTAGCCTGGTGTGCTGTGAAATACTTGCAATAATGATGATCAATGTGCTGGTTGGTGTAGATATGAGACAGAAGATTTTGATCAGGATCAATATCAGTGTGCATAGGATGCAGAGGGATCACGATACAAGATACACGATAAAGCAAAACACAAGAATAAAAGCAAATACAATAAAATAGTAACAATTTAGAAGTAAAATAAAGATCCAATAGTTAGCCAGGGAGGACACAGAAGTTACATAAAAGAAAAAAAACAAAAAATCAGTAGAGACTGACAATATAAATGTAAAATAAAAAATAATAAGAAAAATTATAATCATAAAAAAAAAATGATCTTGAAGATAATTAGCTTAGTAATGGTTAATTAACAGGGTAATAAAAAGCCCTTGGTTTAGTGACAAGGGGATTAACTAAGAACAAATAATTAAGAGTATAAAACAGGCAAAGATGACAAACAAACAAAAATAAAAAAATAAAAATAAAAATAAACACCTTTGGAAAGGAAAGGCAGAGCTTAAGTACACTTTGGTTGTATGTGAGACTACAAATTATGTTCTGGTTATTCAGCTGATATCCCACAGTCATCCAGGAAAGAAGTGAGGTGTGCTTCAGTGGTTATGACATAAGTTTTTCCAGAGTCAGTCTTCCTAGCTATTATTTTACCATCGCGCACAAAACAATGTTTAATAGCAGTGGATCTATTGCAAATTCCACGTAGTTTAAATAAGAGATTTTGTCTGAATCTGGTAAGACATTCGTTCACATAAACCTTGGATTTCATAGCGACTGCAGTAGTGATATTGATGCAGTTATTTAAATGAAAAATATAATGAAAGAAATATTACTGGTTTATTTTTATCTTATCTTTCTGTACTGTACAGTATATCCAAGCAAGTGAAAAATTGAGACATAATGCACAATTTAATGAATGATTAGCATGGATTAGCAGTTCAAAAGAAATATGACTATTACATATCAACATGAGATCTTAATGATCCATGGTCAACATGATTTAATAAGGATAATGCAGTACTGAATTTGTAATAATACAAACTATAATTTAAAATCTTTATTACTGATTTTTTTTATTGAAGATTAGGTATACACAGCAATGTACTACTACCCTATTCTATATGGAATAGTACAGTGTAGATCAAAAACTAGCTATAAGTTTATCTAATACTCCCATCTCACAGGATAGTTAGACATACTGTACATGGAATCAATTAAGAAAATACCAGCCTCAATACAAAAAACAAATCAACTCTGACTAAACAACTCTAAGCAATTTTCACAAGAGGTACACTGAATCATGGTAACATTATATTATAATTACTCTTACCAGTTTCTACCAGACTCCTCTCAAACAATGTATTTTTAAACATGTTTAGGTATACACAGCAATGTGCTGTTTCCCTATTCTGTATAAAGGACCACACAGTGTAAATCAAAAACCAGCTACAAGCTCATCCAACATCCTCACCTTACCTTACCTTACCTTGAGGTTACCTTGAGGTGCTTCCGGGGCTTAGCGTCCCCGCGGCCCGGTCGTCGACCTGGCCTCCTGGTTGCTGGACTGATCAACCAGGCTGTTGGACGCGGCTGCTCGCAGCCTGACATATGAGTCACAGCCTGGTTGATCAGGTATCCTTTGGAGGTGCTTATCCAGTTCTCTCTTGAACACTGTGAGGGGATTGCCAGTTATGCCCCTTATGTGTAGCGGAAGCGAATTGAACAGTCTCGGGCCTCTGATGTTGATAGAATTCTCTCTCAGAGTACCTGATGCACCTCCGCTTTTTAACGGGGGTATTCTGCACATCCTGCCATGTCTTCTGGTCTCATGTGATGTTATTTCTGTGTGCAGGTTTGGGACCAGCCCCTCTAATATTTTCCACGTGTAAATTATTATGTATCTCTCCCGCCTGCACTCAAGGGAGTACAGATTTAGGCTCTTTAGTCGGTCCCAATAGTTTAGGTGTTTTACTGAGTGGATTCTAGCAGTAAAGGATCTCTGCACGCTCTCCAGGTCAGCAATTTCTCCAGCTTTGAAAGGGGCTGTCATTGTGCAGCAGTACTCCACTCTAGAGACCACAAGCGTTTTGAAAAGTGTCATCATCGGTATAGCATCTCTAGTGTGAAAAGTTCTTGTTATCCAACCTATCATTTTTCTGGCAGTTGTGACGGCTACTTTATTGTGTTCTTTAAAGGTAAGGTCTTCCGACATGAGTACACCCAGATCCTTTACATTGCCTTTACGTTCTATGTTATGATTTGCCTGAGTTTTGTACGTGGTTTCCGTTTTTATATTTTCATTTTTTCCATAGCGCATGAGCTGGAACTTATCTTCGTTAAACACCATATTATTTTCTGTAGCCCATAGAAAGACCTGATCTACATCTGACTGGAGGTTTGCCGTGTCCTCTATGTTGCCTACTCTCATGAAGATCCTAGTGTCATCTGCAAAGGATGATACAGTGCTATAGGTTGTGTTCTTGTCTATGTCCGATATGAGGATGAGAAAAAGTACTGGAGCAAGCACAGTACCCTGGGGAACTGAGCTCTTCACGGTTGATGGCCTGGATTTTATTTTGTTGACTATTACACATTGGGTTCTGTTGGTCAGGAAATTGTAGATCCATCTGCCTATTTTTCCGGTAATTCCTTTTGAACGCATTTTATGTGCAATAACGCCATGGTCACATTTATCAAAAGCTTTTGCGAAATCTGTGTAAATTACATCAGCGTTTTGTTTGTCTTCCATAGCATCTAATGCCATATCATAGTGGTCCACCAACTGCGACAGGCAAGAGCGCCCTGTTCTGAAACCATGTTGTCCGGGGTTATGGAGATGCTGTGATTCCATGTATTTTGTGATCTTACTTCTTAGCACTCTCTCAAATTTTTTTATAATGTGCGATGTTAGTGCTATCGGTCTGTAATTTTTTGCCTCTGCCTTATTTCCTCCTTTATGAAGTGGTGCTATCTCTGCTGTTTTTAGTATATCAGGAATAACGCCAGTATCTAGGCTTTGTCCCCACAGAATGTGGAGGGCCTGCGATAGTGTTTGTTTACAGTTTTTGATGAATATGGAGTTCCAAGAATCCGGGCCTGGTGCAGAGTGCATAGGCATACTATTTATGGCTTCTTCAAAGTCCAGTGGGGATAGGGTGACGTCTGATATATGATTTGATGTTGGTATCATATCCATGAAAAATTC
The DNA here is from genome assembly GCF_040958095.1 of Procambarus clarkii. Classification (NCBI taxonomy): domain Eukaryota; kingdom Metazoa; phylum Arthropoda; class Malacostraca; order Decapoda; family Cambaridae; genus Procambarus; species Procambarus clarkii. The sequence goes on along the minus strand of NC_091206.1, from coordinate 33,222,700 downwards.
ATTTGGGTTATCAATCTTTAGTGCGTTTAATGGCTCACTGAAAACAGAGTCGTACTGCTTCCTCAGTAGCTCGCTCATTTCTTTGTTGTCATCGGTGAAAGTTCCATCTCCCTTTCGCAGGGGCCCGATACTAGATGTGGTTTTTGATCTTGATTTTGCATAGGAGAAAAATTATTTCGGATTTCTCTCTATTTCACTGATGGCCTTTTCCTCTCTTGGCCTCTCCAGGATTTTGTATGATTCTTGTAGCTTGCGTTCAATTGTTTCTATTTCTTTACCTAACCTTCTTCGCCGTTCTTGAGATAGGGTGCGACTCTCAAGTTGTTCCGCGATTCGTTTTTTTCGTCTATATAGGGAACGACGTTCCCGTTCCAATCTGCATCTCTTCCTCTTTTTTCTTAGGGGTATGCGGTTTGAACATATTTCTAGTGCTACTGAGCTTATTTTTTCCAGGCACTGGTTCAGGTTTGCATTTTCTAGCTGTTCTTCCCAGTTTATTTCTGTGAAGTCCTGGTTTATTTGCTCCCAGTTTATCTGTTTATTATTGAAGTTGAATTTGCTGAAATCTCCTCCACCTGGAATCTGGACTGGTTTTGAAGGTCTACTCCCCATGGTTGTCATAACTTCAATTAAGTTGTGATCTGAGTAACAGGTATTTGTAATCATTATGTTCCTGATCAATTCATCATTATTAGTGAAAATGAGTTCCAGCGTGTTCTCCTTTCTAGTTGGTTCTACTATTTGCTGGTTTAAGGCAAACCTGTCACACAACCGTAGCAGGTCATTTGCATGTGCCTGTTCATTTAGGCTACTTCCTGGTATTCTTTCTGATATTACTGTATTAGCCAGGTGCTTCCATTTCAGGTGCCGTAGGTTGAAGTCCTTTCATTAGTTGGTCTTTAAACTGCTGAGGGTTTGCCTCCGGTGACTTATATACAAGAACAATAACTACATTTAGAATCTCTATTTTGATTATCAGCACTTCCACCATATCATTTGAGGTGTTTAGCAGCTCAGTACAGATGAGTGTGTCTTTGATGTAGAGGCTGACCCCACCCTGAAGCCGGTGTTTCCTATCACATCTGAAAAGATTGTACTCTGAGATCCATATTTCACCATCATGGTAGTCCTTTGTGTGGGTTTCTGTTAGGGCTGCAAACACTGCATTTGCCTCATGAAGGAGACCATCAATAAAGTGAACTTTGTTGGATTTGCGTGTTTTTATACCCTGGATGTTGGCAAATATAAAGGATGTTATCGTGTTAGTGGAAGTGCTGGATGCCTTGCTTGGTGTTAATATCTGAGGCTCTGGTAAGGAGGCCACTGTGTTTGCGTCCAGGGTGTGTTGTTTTGGAAGTGATTCGTCCAGTTTTAGTAGTAGGACGGGTGTTGTGTAGTGTAGCACCTGTGTGCTTGTTGATAGTTTGTATTCCAGTTTTGTGGGTATCTCCCTTCCCCTCTGTAATCCTGTAGTGGTTCCATCTGACTGTTCCTCTCTCTTATATTTATTACTCTGTTTCTGCCTTCCTCTAAAAAAATTCCAGTAGTGTCATATTGATCTTCCCGTCTATAACGCTGTGTACCTCTCACGTGGAATTCCGGACACTGAAGATTGTAGCATCCAATATTCCTGAGTGTATGAAGTAATTACAGAGCTCAAAATACCTCATACCATTTGGTATGAAGTCACTGATAACAGGACAATCACAGATATAGTGTTGGAGAGTATGTTCTCTCAAGTAGGACTGAAAACAGATGTTTTTTCCCACCAAGAGGGCTATAAACCCATGGAACCGCCTACCCGCTGAAGCCGTAAATGCCAAATTCCAGCTAAAAATATCATTAAGACAATTGGCGGGCCCTTTAACAATCCGCTGGCTTTCTGTCCTCTTCGAGGCTACTAGATAGTTAGTGGCCCTTGGGTAAATTCGGTAAATATATACAATAACTGTCAGCGCATCTTCCGAGCAACAAGGACAGCTACACAGTATCTCTTAGAATTACGTAGGTAAACAACAAATGTAACATATTTGTTTACTACAATGTCAGGGCTGGCTGTAGAAGTTGAAAAAACATTGTTTTACTTCGAAATATACTAATTTTATAAGAAAATTCGACGTAAATAGGAGGAAGTAGAGCTCCGATAAGCCAGCGCTAAATCTTCAATATGAAGAATGTTGCTGCTCTCTGATTGGCCAAACGAAACACAGTAGTGACCTCTATCAGCACGCAAGTGAACCAACAATTTTCTTCCTAAGTGGACGTTATTGAATTGCACCTAAGCATCTTCTTAGGGCGCTGTTATAAATATAAATGTGTGGTGGGCTTGCTATGGGGGAACTGGTACTATTAAGGGGTAAGGGTAGTTAGAAGACAGAGTATCAAATATGGGAGAGCTAAAAGGCCCGGCCCCCAAAATAAACTATCCACAGTAATAATACCTTGCTACTAGACCATATATGTCAGTCTAAGGGTTGATCAATGCACTCCCACACAGGAAAAAGGGATACTCCTATAATTCATGTACTTATTTATTAACCCCTTAACAACCCCCCATATACACTCACACCAATAACAATAATAATAATAACTTTACCACCCTACCTTACGTTAAAAAGCCTTGGTCCACTTAGGCAGGATACAAGGTTTACACTAAGAACAAGCTAGGGTAAAGTACTACTGGATCAGCACTGAAGCTGGATGCAGCTTAGGGTAGAGACACCACGTGGTACCCTAATACAAAACACAACACTTAGGGGTACCCAAAACACTGGCAAATACTACCCCCAGGTTTCGCCAATCGTTACTACCAGAGTAGGCACACTTAAAACACCATACAGTACTTAACTTAATGGTACAGGAACTTAAGGTAAGGGAAATAAGTAAGAGGAGAAGGGAGGAGAGTAGGGGTGCAGCCACAGAGTAGGTCTCGTCCCCACGAACGCCAGCCAGAGAAGACTGCTCCTAGCGACCAGCTAGGCCTCCCGCATGACGTGGTGCCGGAAGGAGCCTAATTGATCGTGCAGCTAAGCACATTAAAGATCTTCCCCTATGCAACGTATTGTTACATTACAAATGATTAGAAAGTATTAGTCAACATAGTTGGTGCCTATGTTATTATTTAATAATCAACCCCAAGCTCAGTCTTTAAATGCTCTTTGAGAAACAAGAATAGTCTTACATCTGGCAGGGAAGATACAAACAATTGCCGCTCGTGATGCACTCAACTGTACTACCAGAAAGTTTGATAGCTCAATTTTGACCTCTGGTTTCCACTGGAGAACCCAGGGTCGTAACAGGCGCACTTAGGAACCTTCGTAGCAAACCCACTTACGTAGAAATACACAGAGCTTCCTGAATCTTGGTCCAGCTTCCTGTACTATAGCAGGAAGTTGACTCGACTATCACAGGTCTAATACCTGACTAGTAATCCGCGCTCCTGTCTCACTGATATTGCCACACTACACGATAAATTACAAAAATATAATATATATACATATACAGACAATGATGAAATAGAACAAAATAAGTTTATTTAAATTTATATACGTATCCAGCTAGGAATACGTAACACTTCCACCTCCAAGAAAAAAAATGCCATTGACTGAAGATCAATGGCATTTTTTCTGAAAATAAAAATGTGTGACACTTGAGATTTATTGAATTAATTACATCAAACATGTAAAAGCAATAAGTACATATTTCTGAACAAAAATGAAAACACTTCCAATATATTCTTACACGAAAATTAAGAAGTTCAGTCTTGTGATCTTGTTCTACATCACTGTTTCTACATATCAGGGATTTTACATATGTTCCTCTGGAGTATGTAACTTTATCTCTCCAGGGTACTATCTCATTTAGTTCACTTAGTTTCAGATTATATTTCACATTTCCATCAAAAACATTATTATTATTTGCATGAATAGAATTGTCAATAAAGGTAATTGCATTCATAAAGTCAATACCGCCATTTATCTTTCCATCTGTTTCTACTACTGTTCTGAGATCAGTCCCATGTTTCCAGATTATCACTTTTCTAATTGGTGAAATTTTCCTAGACAGACTCCCTTTTCCATTACTCCCTTTTTCTGGAGCTGAACTGCATAATTGAAGCTGACTGGATGTAAGGTAGTTTAGGGACTTCTCCTGGGTATGCTCTGACAAAGATATCTGCTTCATCACACGTGATCCTCTGTGGAACACACACTCTCGCCCAATGGATACTAAAATTAGAGAAATTAGCGTTAAACCTCACAATTTCATATAAAACTTCTTCACTCATAGAACCTGCAGAAACACAACACAACGACTTAGCAAATCTTTGACCTCCATACCAATAAATACAACCCAAGATAAGTGCAAAGACTACCTGATCGAACTAACTCAGATTATCCATAAGGAACACATTAGTCAATTTCCTCATAACTCTGTCATGATGATCTGTGAAAGAAAACAGTCTTATGCTTAGGCACTATATCTCAATCAACTCCACAAACAAGTTCACACCCTCTGATGGTGGACTTGAACACAACACACACTCTCATAAGCCTTCTAGTCTTCAAAACTAACAAAAACATGCCGAAACCTGGACAACCCTACCATGGATTTCACTTCCCAAGTGATTTCCTTCTGGTGACAAACGATCAAACAAGAGGTTTAAGGGTCTCATCCTCTTGAAGATGCACAGCAGATTACCTGGGAACCTCCCAAGGATAATCTGTAACCCTTCACAATTAACACTAGGAAGGATAACCTTATCCCCAAACTTGAAACACACACCTGGAGCCTCAAACATCTGCTCCCAAGTATGATTAAATCCGTCAACACCAATATGACTCTGAAAGTCAACACCGCACTTGAGTGAAACATATATGTTGTTCACTACTCGTACATCAAAACAAACTGGATCTGAATATGAGACACTGCTCTAGTATAACTCACCACTTCCTCAGAACAACTGGATGCACAACCTACTTGAGTAAACTCTCTCTGCTCAACCACAAGGCTGGACAAAGATGTCCCACAGTCCATTGCTACAAGAGAGAATGGCTCCTGTGGAATAAAAGTAGATTGCAACAACATCCTACACAGACTCTGACTCAATTTACACAATGACAATGAATATCTGAACTCAAAACTTTTATCAATACCTTTCGTCCTCTTGACATTAAACTCGCCTTTCGACAAACTAACACACTTCGTAGCAATCTAGTTCACACTGCTCCTCCTGCTTCTAATGCTGCTGGTGTCTACTCTATTTCCTGTTCATCTTGTCCTCTCCAATACTTTGGCGAAACTGGCCGTACACTGAATGACAGACTTAAAGAACACAAGAGAAGTGTTAGTGTGCAGACACTAACAATGCTCTCTTCTGCCATGTGAGGGATTCTAATCATCCCATTGATTGGTCTTCCTCCAAAATAATCTTTCCTGCCTCTACTCTACACAGACGCCGTCTTGTAGAATCGGCTCTTATACACAATGTACCCAACATGAACTTGAGTCCTGGCTTTGTTGCTGTGGACTCTTCCCTTTCACAGTATATACTCAAATGCTCTAATCTTTCTAACAAACGTGACTTAACATAAGCTTACCCCTTCCATTTATCTTTCTTTCTCTTTCCTTTTCTTTCTCTCTTCTCCCTTTTTCTGTTCATTGTCTTCTCCTACGCTCCCTTGCTATCCTTTTCTTTTCCTATTACTATCTCCTTCGGTGGTTATAATAGGAGCTGCCTCGTATGGGCCAATAGGCCTTCTGCAGTTCTCATTATTACTACTATCCCCTACACCTTACTTCCCTCCTCAGCTCTCTCTTGCCTATTTATTGCCTGTCCCTACCTCCTCATCACAATCGACTTGAGAATGGTCCAGGACGGACCGAAACGTCGTCGTCCCTTCAACTTCTAGTGTGTGGTCTGGTCAACATGACAACACTTCTTCTGTTATAAGAAGATTCTTAAGAGCATCATACTCTGTGATAGAAAGTGATTTAAGCCATCTGTTACAATAGTTAGTTTTTAATCTGGTGAAATCTGCAATTGTCTGTTCACTTGCCCTCTTTAAGTTCCTAAACTTTTGTCTGTGTGCTTCAGGATTTAACTGGTAAGCATTTCAGTTTTTCTTAACAAATTCGTAGTCAACTATTTTCATCAGGCAAGGACTCCAAACCAGTCAGACCTAGGGTCCTGACTGGTTGGACTAAACAGTCAGTCCAAACCAGTCAGGACTCGGACCGAAGGTCCGTTTGGAGTGGAGACGGGTTCAAGTAAAAAATGGGCACACTGGAAATGATTTCGACGTTCAGTAAACACTTACCGAGTGGATAACTGAATGCCCGACAGCCCAATACGGGGTTGATGATAGTATTTAATTTAAGATTGTGAAACTTAAAACTAAACTAAATGCTCACACATGTGATAATTTCCACGTTCAGTTAACACTCACTGAGTTGTAAACTGAAAGACTAAGCCAGCCAATGCATGGTTGATGATGATGATAGTAATATTTTAAGATTGAGAAACTTTAAACTAAATGACCACACATGTAGCGATTTTGCATTCAGTAAACACTTACTGAGTTGTAAACTGAATGCCGGAGCCGGCCAATACAAGGTTTGTGATAGTAATATTTTATTTTTTATTTACGATGGAGAAACTTTAAACTAAAAAATGAGGTCACATGGAGGGATATCTATGTTCAGTAAACTGTTACTGAGTTGTAAACTGAATGCCGGAGCCGGCCAATACAAGTTTGTGATAGTAATATTTTATTTTTTATTTACGATGGAGAAACTTTAAACTAAAAAATGAGGTCACATGGAGGGATATCTATGTTCAGTAAACTGTTACTGAGTTGTAAACTGAATGGTTGAGCCACCAATACAAGGTTTGTGATAGTAATATTTTATTTTTTACGATGGAGAAACTTTAAACTAAAAAATGAGGTCACATGGAGGGATATCTATGTTCAGTAAACTGTTACTGAGTTGTAAACTGAATGCCGGAGCCGGCCAATACAAGGTTTGTGATAGTAATATTTTATTTTTTATTTACGATGGAGAAACTTTAAACTAAAAAATGAGGTCACATGGAGGGATATCTATGTTCAGTAAACTGTTACTGAGTTGTAAACTGAATGGTTGAGCCACCCAATACATGGTTTGTGATAGTAATATTTTATTTTTTACGATGGAGAAACTTTAAACTAAAAATGAGGTCGCATGGAGGGATAACAATGTTCAGTAAACAGTTACTGAGTTGTAAACTGAATGGTAGAGGCACCCAATCCCTGGTTAATGATAATAGTATTTCACGATGGAAAAACCTTATCCTAAACTAAAAATGAGCTCACATGAAGTGATTTTCACTTACTGAGTTGTTAACTGAATGTCTGAGCTATCCAATACATAGTTGTGATAGTAGTATTAATTCAAGATGGAAAACTTTAAACTAAACTAAAATGAGCGCCCATGAAGTGATTCTCACGTTCATTAAACACTTACTAAGTTGTTAACTGAATGTCTGAGACATCCAATACATGGTGATGATAGCAGTATTAATGACATTGATAATAAGAGGTCTTCAACTAGATACTGGCAGGGGGACAACAAAGCTGTGATATTGAAAAGAAACTGAACTGAATTTGAAAATTGATTAATATATGTAATGTGAAGCCAATCTACTGGAAAACAGTAAGCAAACTTTATTTGAAAAGAATATGAGAAGACTGAAAAGCTGGGGGCAAGAAAAATGTTAAAAATAAGAAGTAATGATCTTCATAAACATAACATAACATATCCATGACCATAATTAATACAGTGTGAACTCTCTTAAACTATGCTCACCGTGAAATCTCGTCACTAGCATAACTTGTCACTCTGCGAAACAAATTATTGACTATAGTGCGTCAGTGAGAATAAAAATGACCACTTATGTTTTGGAGTGCTATTTTAGTCAAGAAATACTGTAAAGGATGATTATTGACTAAAGGGAATTTCGCGGACTGCTGGTGTTTGATGTGTTGAACTGCTTAAAGGAAGCATATTTGCTAGAAAAAATTCCTGTGAAATAATGCTTGTTATATGTTTTGACTATCTAGCTAATAGCGTATTGCCTGGCTAATAATGAAATGTCACATTTTGTCTGACTCACTTAGCACAAGTGAAGAGAAAACATTGAAAAAACTGGCAAAGGTTAAAAACTCTGTGAAATCATATGTTATGTTAAGTTTTGACTAGCTGCAAGCTATGTTTGCCTTCTCTCTCTTTCTCAATATGGAGGTGGGTTGGTGTGGGTTATTTGTGTGGACTCGGGAGATATGATCACTACTTATAAGTTTCTCAAAGAAAATGATAAGCTATGTAAGGACCTTTTATTTAACACACACACACACATGCAGTAGTGAGATTCCCCTTTGATGGCTGTGCACGTGACAATGTAAAATTAAAATGTGCAAAGATGATTCGGAGTGCTATTTAGTAGAGAAATGATACAAAATTGTGTTTATTGACTAGTGAGAGCCCGTAGCATGTATGGTGTGGGATATTGCGGTCCTTAACCTAGTCAAGCGATAGACAGTCAGACAGACAGACAACAACAATAGGTAGTGGCCCTCGTGTCTATTTGATTTGGTAGAAGAAAAAAATGAAGACTAGTAGTCCCTGTTTCTTAAGATGAAAAACTTTTAACTATAAAAATGTTTGACTGAGTGACTGACTGACTGCTTTTCTGGTCAGGTCTGCAAGTCTGCAAGAAATAATAGTAATGTAGGTAGCGAACATGTCTCCTCAGCTCTTCTATCTTCCGCAAAGCCTTTCCTCCCATCTCAACCCTATTAGTTCATGCTCTCGTGTTTCACTTTTTGTTAAAACTAAATCTACACATGCAATATGAAATGTGAAAAAAAATCTTACATTATGCTACGCTACCAGTGCTTGAATAAAATTATTAAGAGTGCTGAACATTCTGTGTCATTGTCTTGCTATTAAAAGTCTATGTTTTCGCTGGGGCTACTGTTGCGCACAGTCATCTCGCTAAGGCGTGTCGGTGACAGAATTGTCAAAATGATGTACCTTGCATACATCAAATCTTTAGTGGTTTATGCTGCACCTCTGCTTGTTTTGATGACTGAAAAGAGTTTGATGATACAATAGTAATTGCTGACATTGAGCATATTCTCAAAACATAGTTTCTGCAAAAAAAAAAAAAATAACATTAAATTAGATGCGAGCTGTGATTTGAAAACAGAAGATGGGTGATGTGTGGCTTATTGTGTGGACTCTGGAGATATGATCTCCACATATAAGTTTCTCAAAGAAAAGCGGTAATATTTTTCTTTGTGTTTGGATGTAATGGCTAAACATGGTTGACATTTTCAATAATGTTATTTGGTCATCAGACAAAGTGATTTTCCACGTTACGTTACAATGTGTTACAGAGGCTAAAACTGGTAGACACTAATATTTATATGGTAAGAGATGTAATGGAGATGGACTAAGTCATACTTTCCTTTAAAAATGTTATTTTGGTCTAGAAATTTGATGATTTCCGCGTTACGTTACAATGTGTTACAGGAGCTAAAACTGGTAGACACCAATATTTATATGGTAAGAGATGTAATGGAGATGGACTAAGCCTCACTTTTCATTTCAAAATGATATTTTGGACTGCAAAAAGTTGATGATTTCTGAGTTACCTTACGTTACATTGTGTTACAGAGGGCTAAAACTGGTAGACCGTAATATTTATATGGTATGAGATGTAATGGAGATGGACTAAGTCATACTTTCATTTAAAAATGTTATTTGGTCTGTAGAAATTTGATGATTTCCACGTTACGTTACAATGTGTTACAGGGTCTAAAACTGGTAGACCGTAATATTTATATGGTAAGAGATGTAATGGAGATGGACTAAGCCTCACTTTTCGTTTCAAAATGACATTTTGGACTGCAAAAAGTTGATTTGCGTTTCGTTACGTTACGTTACATTGTGTTACAGAGGGCTAAAACTTGCAGACCGTAATATTTATATGGTATGAGATGTAATGGAGATACTGTGTTTGGCTAAATGGGGTTCACATTTCAATAATGATATTCGGACAACAGACAGAAAGTTGATCTCCACGTTACGTTACTAAGTGTCTCGCTCACATCTTCAGTATTGAACGTTGAACATTCGCGACATTGTCTTGCTATGATATTACAAGTCTACTGTTGCGCACAGTGTAATACAGTCCTAATGGCATAAGACCAAGCTGAGGTTATTTATTAAAAATGATATTTGATCACCAGACAGAAAGAAGTTTTCCACGTTACTTAATGATGATATAATGCGATGCAAGCGTGTGCTAATATTTTATTTGTGTTTAGAATGTAAGGGCTATAGGAGATTGTCTAGACTTGCATACATTTTCAAATGCTATTTATGTATGCAGTAGAAAGTCTGTTTTCCCCATTACGCTACATTAACTGTGTTACAAGAACTGAAAATAGACATAGCCCAGAGCTATTTCACTATCGACTCATCCGGTCTTATTCTCATCGATTGGTGTTTACATTTGGATGATGTAGGTCTTAAGAGACAGCCTTGAACTCGGGGATAATGAACAAGTCAATTTAATAATAGTATCAAGACTATGTTTTTCCACATTGTCTTATATATGTTTACTTTGCTTGGAATTTGTATGTGGAACATTGCTCACCTAAGGGAGAGAGAATGAACGGCGCGTTTGAGGTATAGCGAGGACTGACCGTGATGTGTGTTTGTTTGTTTTACCACAATGAATATGAAGCTACATTATGTTATGTCTACCAGTTGTTGAATAAACGTTACGTTCGTTATGTGATACAAGAACTAAACAAGCTTGTGGTAATCTTTTATTGTGTTTGGATGTAATGGCTAAACATGGTTTACATTTCATTATTCAGACATCGGACAGAAAGTTGCTCGTTACTCTTAAAATGATATTTGGGCAAAGAACGAAGTTACCATATTGGTCAAGTTACATTAATGATATTTGGGCAAGAACGATGTCATCATGTTGGTCGTGTTACCTTACAAGGTTATAAGGGTGAGAGTGATGGGGGCTCGAAAATTGACATTAGTCTTCCATCCTCTGGTGCGCTGTCAGTCTAAGTGAAATGAAAAAAGATATGTGAACAGCGGCGGCAGGAGAAAGGAATTGATGTTACTTTCCCCCAACTATTAAATGATCTGGAGAGAGAGAGAGAGAGAAACCACTGACTGCTATGTATATCCCATGCAGTTGTGTTTACAACAAATTATGATTTGTTATAATAATAAGATTGAAGACCAGCTTATGACTCGATATTCTTAAAAAATGCTATTTGAGCAAAGAATGATGATACCATGTTGGTCACATTGCGATACAAGGTTACACATATGATCAGAAATAATACTAAAGGCTTTGCACGGAACATCCGGTCTGGGAAGGGTGTAGTGATGCTTGATGGTTTGGGCTTGGAAGGGGGGTAGGGGTTGGTGGTGGGGTGGATGGGAGAGGGTAAGGCCATCCCACTACCTCGTCCATCTCACTACGCCTCAAACCGCCACGAAGGTTAGACCTTAACGAGACGGATTGCTGTTTCATTCATTCAGGAGTCTTGAACATTCTTTGACATTGTCTTGCTATGATAACGCTGTTGTGTGTTACAGCAGTAATGGCTGTAGGAAGAAGAGGTGATGGAGATTGAGTAAACATGCATACATTTCAATGATCACAGTTAACAAGAACAATTTGTAGGTAGAGATCGCGTCTCCGTGATGATGTGTTGACTTATATTAAATTTTGTAACTAACTCGTCATGATTGTAACTTGCTTAGCTAAAAATGAATTGTGGAGTTCAGTCCTGGACTCCTTTATACGTCTCTGCAAGCCTTTACTGCCCATATGACGGCTTGTGTGATTGGATTGTTTAGCATCACGTAGGTAGTTCTTGACACACTATGTAACCCCGCATATAATGTAGAGAGAGAGTAGAAGATGTATAAATAATCAGATAGCTTGTTAATCAATGTGTGTCAAACTCCCAGGACTGCATTTTGGAATTTGTATGTTGCGCTCATGGCTCACCTTTGAGAAAGAACATTGTCACACTCAATGCTATGTGCTGGTGTGACAATGTGTGTGTTGGTATGTGGTATGTCCTGCTATGTGGATGGAGGGGGGGGAGGGGTGGGCATGACTGACTATGGTAGAGGTTGATGATGACATTCGCAACAGTTAGGCCTCAGCCTTTGAAGAGGTAACCCATGTGGTCATGTGTGGTAGGTATGGCCCACATATCCTTAGCGCTGTGGAAGCAGGGAGGGTACATAAAACTGTCATTCTTTAAGAAAAAAAAATAATGACTCTACTTTCACACACACAAACCCACTGCCAGCTGTTACCTCCCTTTCCCCTCCTTCTCCCCTCCAATCTTAAAACCCTGGACTCTCACGCTCCCCTCAACACTTCCTGCCCATGTAGGGGGAGAACTAATGGACGTCATTGATATCCTCTCAGGTATGGGGGCTCCCCTCTCCCTACACAACATAACCTACATACTCCTCCTCTTCCTCCCTACATGACTGCATACCAACCACTTAGCTTCCAGCCCCTACCCAACATGACACTCTCTCAAGTGACGCCTGGCCGGATGCCACGCGTCATAACATCCGGGGAAACCATTGAGATGATGTACACATGCCCACATACTTATCCTCCCCTCTTACCTACATGACCCACAACATCCCTTACATTTTACCCCTGTGACCCACAACGTCCCCCCTGACGCAACCCGTCCCATTCTACGGATTCCCACACCACTTTTGACTATGACCGAGTTCAATCCTCGAGGTTCTCCTCGGGGTTGGGACGGTTCTAGTCACATATTACACTACTAATGTCTACATCTGGCTTTAGTGGGCTATAGTTAATTACCCACAATGTTCAGATCTATACCTCACACAGAGCTGACGATAACTAGGTCGCCTAGAGCAACTGTTCACAATTAATAACCTCGTGTTAATAACTACATTAAATTGGTCACACCATATAACCATTATTTCTTGTTGGTAATACCACCAATATTCATTTTGCCAGACTATTTTGTGAAAATCAGTCACGGGAGTCTAGGGCATATGTGACTAGTAAATTGATCAATGATACTGATCTTCACAGAAGATTGTGGCCAGAGAGACAACATTAACTGTATATAGTAAAATTTCATATACACGTATTTCCAACAAGTGGATATTCTGTATATAAAAAACTGCAAAAAATCCAAGAAAACATAACACTATTTGTATACCAATATTGCCCATCATTTGTGGTATTTTATGCCAACCCACAGGGGTAGGATAGTTTTAGGCTGGAATTGTACTATGGTATGTACAACTCTAGCCTAAACTATTTAGCAACTTATCCACTAGGCTGCTCGGCTTCCAAATAAGGTACCCCCTTCCGTGTGCACAGGAAATAAATTCTCTGGAAAAAAAATTATTTTCTCTTTTGAAAGTGTTAATAACCCTTCCATGAGTATGGATATGTTAACAAAAAGTCGAAATTGTACTTAAACCCGCCAAACACACACCGAAACTACGACGTTGGTACAACGTTCGAACAAGTTTTAACACCTCCTAACCAGTTATAACAACAAATATAGCAAGTTGTAACAACGTTCTAATACGTCATAAACATGTTAAGCCAAGATGTAACAACTTTATTACAAGTTGTAACGAGCAGAAAATAGAGACAGTTGCAGTTGTGTTTCCAGGGTTACTTTGGCCGCAATGGGGTCCGGAAAATGGCGTGTGACTTCACGATTTGGTGGTCGTCCGTGACATAGACTCCCGGAGCCAGTCGCCTGCCAGCTTCAACATGCACGAGTTCCCACAAAATTTTTTTTTCATTTGCGTTCATTTCCATATACATTTGTTTTGTTTTTTCATGCCAATCCTATGTATAATGAATACATACACAATATTATTGCAGTAGAACATCAGCACTGTCCCAAGACTGTGTTATATGTGTCTCAAATGTGTCCACATATATTGCTCATATATCCAATGCTTCATGTTCATTTATGTATATTTTCAACATATTTACACACTATACACTATCAAACATTATATACATTCATCATCAACACACTCAGAACTCTGCAATTGTGTGCTGCCACACCCAGCCACCCTTCCCTCACTCCTCTAACACCTAGCTTACTCCTTACACCTTACTCGCCAACGTTCCCCCTCCCACCATACTGTTAATACTGTTATTGTTTTTATTATACGACTAGTTGTACCCAGCCACGCGTTGCTGTGGCTCAGCAACACATTTGCGCTGCTGAGCCACAACTACCTACCCCTGTTCTCCAGTCCTCCCCACCATCCCCCCCTCCTTCCAACCATTCCCCACTCCACCATCCCACCATCTCCCACTCCCCTATCCTCTCGTCCTACCTTCCATTTCCCCTCCTCTGCCCCTCTTCCTCCCCACTATCCCCTCTTTCATGTCCCCTTGTCCTCCCCACCATTTTCCATTCCACCGTCCCCTCATCCCTCACTATCCCCAACTCTCCCATCCCCTCGTCCTCCTCACCATTACCCCTCTTCCCTGTCCTCTTGTCCTCCCAACCATATCCCACTCCCTCGTCCGATGCATTCCCAAATGATCTGATGTTTCCATCACTGAAAAATAGGAATAACAGTTAAGAAATTTAAATGAAAAATGAAAAAAATATAAAAATAAACAATAGCCACAAAATGAACGGCCTGGTAAACAAAACAGCTCAATTTAATATATATATATATATATATAATATATATATATATATATATATATATATATATATATATATATATATATATATTATGTCGTACCTAGTAGCCAGAATGCTCTTCTCGGCCTACTATGCAAGGCCCGATTTGCCTAATAAGCCAAGTTTTCCTGAATTATTATATTTTCTAATTTTTTTTTCTTATGAGATGAGAAAGCTACCGATTTCATTATGTATGAGGTCAATATTTTTTTATTGGAGTTAAAATTAACGTAGATATATGACCAAACCTAACCAACCCTACCTAACCTAACCTAACTTATCTTTTTAGGTTAGGTTAGGTTAGGGAGCCAAAAAAGTTAGGTTAGGTTTGGTTAGGTAGGTTAGGTAGTCGAAAAACAATTAATTCATGAAAACTTGGCTTATTAGGCAAATCGGGCCTTGCATAGTAGGCAGAGAAATGCGTTCTGGCTATTAGGTACGACATATATATATATATATATATATATATATATATATATATATATATATATATATATATATATATATATATATATATATATATATATATATATATATATATATATATTGGTGTATACTGGCAGCAGGTTTTCTTTCAAACATGTTTCATTGAATATGACCGCATATTCTGTATTTATTATTTTCTGGTTTAGGGCTTCTATCCCTCTAACTATTTTCTTAGCATCAGGGCTTAATTGAAATAGGAGTTCTCCAAAACTCATTTTCGTACTTTTAAGGTGAAGAAAAGAAGTGATTTACTATAGAGTGTATTACACTTATTTATATAATTTGCACAACGTTTCGAACCTCCATGGTTCATTCTCAAGTGAACAGATCTTACAATACTAGTTGATTTTATACCCGCACTGGGTCAGGTGATAATACAATAAAGGTGAAAACATGGGGGGATACATAAGGGATAAATGTGAGGTGAAACATAGAGGCTGCAGAAGGCTTATTGGCCCATACGAGGCAGCTCCTATCTAAACACAAAGATTAATCCAGTGTAATTGGCCTATTATGTTGGACATTGTCTTCTGTGTTGGCATCGATATGTTCTTGTCTTGTCCTTACTCTCATGGTGGGTAGAGTAAATAGTTCCGTGATTTGGGTGTTCATGGTAGTCGCTCTATTCTTATGTGAATTGCCTCAAGAATTTGTAATCTTCTTGCATCTTGGGTTTTGTCTATTATACAGGTATTCTTGTTCAAATTTCTCTTGTTAGAGTAATGTCATGGGCTTGTCTCATGTGATTCCTAGGGGCACCAGATTGAAGATGGCATGTCAAACGCCTCGTCAGCTTGGTCGACGTCATACCTATGTACTTACATTGAAGGTTACATCCTTCGTGGGGGCAAGTGTACATGTATACAACGCTTGACTGCTGTAGAGGGTTCTCCGTCGGCTTCGGGCTGTTTTTGATAAGGAGTTCGGAAGTCTTCTTGGTTTGTAGAATATTATCAGGTTTATGTTTTGGTTAGGAGTAGTGCTTTTTACTCCTTTACGGATTATTTCTTTCATTATTATTTCCTCTTTTATATGTTCACTGTGCATGGTTGATTTGTAATATAATTTTATTGGGGGTGTTGTGGTTTCTGTTCTAGGTTCTGAATTATACCAACGGTCCAAGTGTCTTCTTATAGCAGCGTTTATTTCCGCGTTGCTATATCCGTTGTTCACCAATACCTGAGTTACTCTTTCAAACTCTCTACTCACGTTGCTCCATTCAGAGCAGTGGGTAAGCGCTCGACGAATATAAG
Organism: Procambarus clarkii; assembly: GCF_040958095.1. Taxonomy (NCBI): domain Eukaryota; kingdom Metazoa; phylum Arthropoda; class Malacostraca; order Decapoda; family Cambaridae; genus Procambarus; species Procambarus clarkii. The sequence continues at coordinate 33,206,139 of NC_091206.1, read as the reverse complement.
CATTGAGAACACTGGCTTTGTATCTTTGGGGGCACTCACTTCTACCGTTCAGGCATAATCCTATGTTGGTGGGCTTGGTATATACGTTGGTGCTTAAAGAGGTTCCTGTTTTTGTTATTAGTACATCCAGGAATGGCAGACTGTTATTTTCACTATTTTCATGTGTAAATCGGAGTACTGACTCTCTCTCTAGGTGTCTTTTTAGGTCAATTAGTTCATCTGAGTCTTTTACTATTACGAATATGTCATCTACATAACGGCAGTATACAGTTGGTTTTTGTCTGCTACTGAAGACCCTGTCTTCGATGGTTCACCATATAAAAATTAGCAAATAAAACTCCTAAGGGGGAGCCCATTGCTACTCCGTCTATTTGTAAATACATGTCTCCTTGTGGACTGATGAAAGGGCTTCCTTTGCCCTAATGCTAAGAAAATAGTTAGAGGGATAGAAGCCCTAAACCAGAAAATAATATATATATTATATATATATATATATATATATATATATATAATATATATATATCTAATATATTATATATATCTATATATTATATATATATATATATATATATATATATATTATATATATTATATATATATATATATATATATATATATATATATATATAGTTATATTTATATAACTAATATATATATTCCAGTTATATTCATCAATAAACTACTGGAAACATTGAAATGGAATCATAACGTGTTTAGCATAGCCTGTGTTGCACTTACATGCAACAGATGGCGCTTTTTTCAAACAAACATGTTTTTACCTGTCACAGGTGTGGGATCTATATAGTAGGTATATAAAAGCATATGCGTATTCGAATGGAATGTTGTGTCAAAATTTCAAAGCAATCGGAGAAGAACTCTCGGTAATCACAGCCTCTGTTGCTCTAAGTCCAACAGATGGCGCTGTTTAAAAAAAAAAACGTGTTTTTACCTGACACAGGTGTGGCATCTATATATTAAGTACATAAAAACACGTTCCTATTCGTATGCAACGTTGTGTCAAAATCTCAAAGCAATCGGTAATAGGGTTTCGAAGATTTCCCTCACATAAAAAACACAGTTTTTCAAAAAGCATATTTTTTTCTTGTCAGAAACGTGATATCTATAAAATATGTGTATAAAACCCCACTTGGATGCGAATGGTACGTTGTGTGAAAATGTCAAAGCAATCGGTGAAGAACTTTCGGAGATTAGCGATTTGGAACAAACGAACATTTTCATTTTTTTATATAGATTTACACACGTTTTGTATACGTATCTACATATTTTATTCACTATAACTCTGCAAGTAAGCTAGTATTGTGTCCAAACAGCATAGTGGCCACCATACACTGCATGAGAAATCACCCAGCAGACGATGTTACGGGTATGTCGCCACCTCCCTCACCTAAAAGGCTCCTCCCACCAAACTCCTGTTGCTGTTATTACACTATATACACACATTGTATTTACCCATGTATTTATGTGTTCACCATAGCAAACCATTAGGCTAGTATAATGTGCATAACAAGAGTGAGAGCAAATTTATTAAATCAAATTATACAAATCACAAGGTAAGAGATAGAAATCTCACACAAGTTCAGTGTTGCAAGACGTGAGAAGTTTACATCATACAATAACCAGCATCTCAAGTAAATGCAATATTGTCCACTGCCCAACTCCAAGTCAAGAATAAAGGGACCAAGATCACCATTCATGGCCTATTCGACTAGGGACCCAGAAAACTTTCATTACCCAGAAAGCGGCAGAGACACTTAAATGAAAACCAATCACACAGGTGAAATTAAACTTGTCAGGACTCGTGATAAGTAGAGGACGCCGAGAATATACAGTAGTACAACCGCTCATACGCCTAGGTGGTTATGTCAGGTGTTATGATTCCAGTTAGCTGAAAAAACGAGTCTACCCCCTGAGAGTTATTCTGCCAGGCCTGACCTAACTATTTATTTGACCTAAGGTTAAAGAAATATTGACCTGAAAATACATATAGTAAACACTTGATTAAATTTGACGACTAGATTAAAAGTATGGGCAGTGAATAACAATATAAATAAATGAATTGACATGAGATATGGAGAATTTGCGTGAGGTGTGAGGCTCGCTTCAGAGGGGTTTGACCTTACTTGAGCTGCAGAAATCGTGACGGGAGGTTGTGCTCCGTTTGAGCCCCTGTTGAAGAAGAACCCCTGAGTGATATACATTCAAGAAGATGAAAGTGGACAGACGTCTCGCTTATGGAATAAGTCTGTGGACGTGTCCGCTCAAGACATGGACTGCAGGGAGAGTGTGGAGCAGTCTTTAAAGCTGTTTTGTACTCACCTAATTGTGCTTGCGGGGGTTAAGCTTTGGCTCTTTGGTCCGCCTCGGTGGGAGGCGGTTTTGTGGGCAGCTTAGAGTGCCCTGGTGGTGACCGCTCAGTCAGTGAATGCCACGAGCGGACCAAATTCTGTGGTAAGCCATTTTAAACCAGTTGATAGTTATTGCCTGTGGTGGTCGTGTGCCCAGCGATAGTAGCCAGTGTCTATTGATATATTAGGCATATTTTATTAAGGCAGAAAGCCTAAATAAGAGAATAGAGATGAGGGAACCAGCTAAGGAGAGCAGCAGCACATACTCTCCCGCCGAAAGCTTGGAGGTAACTGACTGGGCCCGGGTGGCAGGTTGCCAGATCAAAATTGCTAAAAGTAGCGAGCTGACGGTCAAAAAGTAGCGAATTTGTAAGTAGAGTAACCCAATTTTTCAAATCGAATCAAATCAAATGTTTATTCAGGTAAAAGTACATACATACAAGATGAGTTACAAACATAATGTTAGATTTCTAGATAGCGACAGTATATACAGACAGACGACATTCAAATTTAGTAAGTTTATCTTCCTTCTTTGATAGAACAGACTTGATGCTCATCTGCTGATGACTTACCCTCCGATATATTTTGTCTGTGTTTTAATGTTTCACTGTGTTTCTTTAAACTACCTTCTATGAGCTCTTATCTCAGTTCTACAAACTATACAATATGCCATATTTCCATCTTCTTTCACTTCAGCCAACCACTTTTCAAACACGGGATCCTAAGGCCAGAACATCTGAAACGCTTTCTGGTATATAGACCACTTCCCCATTTTACACTTCTTTATCTTAACACTTAAGCAAATTCTAAAAGTAACATCGGTAACTTCTTTTCTATATGCGGTAACTTGTGTAGAACTATCCTTCTGGAGGTCAGAGCCACACTAACAATGAAAGCACAGATGAAGCTGCCAGGTTCACTGTCTGCTAATCCGCTCTAACGACAGTCATTTGATTCTTGGAAACACCTAAAGAGAAACCTAATATTTACAGAAGGCAACATTGGGAGGTGACTTAACATAGACAGTACCCGGGATGAAGTATTAATGGCAATTAAGGTTGGGAAATCCTCTGGGGAGGATTATCTTGTCTTGCGGTTACTTTTTTCTTTGGGAAGTTCCTAGGATCAACGTCCCCAGGGGGTCGGTCTCTGACCTGACCTCCTGCGGTAAGTGGTCTATTCAATCAAGATGTTGGACGCGGCTGTGATCTGTACACATGACATTATAAAAAGCATAAAATCATCATTGAGTTTCTTAACATTAATAGCCCAACTTGTTTTTAAAGTAGCCCAAAAAGTCGCAAGTAGCGAAATTAAAAATTTGGGAGCGCGGGCTCTGAAAAGTAGCCCAATTCGCTACTTGTAGCCCAGTCTGGCATCCCTGCCCGGTGGCTGGCAGTCTCAGGCGGGCTGCCACAGGCGGGTGGAGAATGGACTCACCCGGGCATGGGGGAGTCACCTTATGGCAGGTGGGAATCAGAGGAATGTTGAGTGGAGATATTTATTGTTCAGTTTATTTTAGTTATATGTTTGTAGAGGAAGATCTTTATGGCGTGTAAATGGGTGGCAGGTTTGTCTGGGGAAGGAGTTCCTGAGAGAACTTCGAGGTTAGAGGAGGAGTCTGTGGATGGAACTCCAAGGCTATTGAAGAAATACTGAGCTCTGTAGAAGAGCAGTCCCATAGTGAGGAATTGGCCCTCAAGCTGTGAGAGGAGAAGCAGTGGAGTGGAGTTTCACGGGCTTCTGTGGTATCAGTGGTGAAGCATCATTGCTGTTCAGGGAAAACTTCATGGTGCAGCAGCCTGGAAGAGCTGTAGAGGACCATAGTAGATAATTGTGGAGGAAACTGGAGACATTCTTGGTTGTAGACCTCGAGATGTAGAGAGGAGGTTTTTAATGTCCACTGATAGAGGATTGATAGTGTTTGAGTGTCATTAGTGTTACGAACCCTTCATAACTGTTGGATTTCTGGGACTCATGTGGGACATTTGGGGCTTGACTCTATTTATTTATATATTTAAAGTAATGAAATCAATTACGAAGGACCACCCGCTTTTATAGTAAAGAGGGAAACTAATAAAACAGTGATCATTAGAAATTCCTGGAAGAACCAGTGTCTATGGCTAAATATTAGGAAGTATAATCACTTAAATAATTAATGGGCTGTATAGATAATTAACTTGAATCAAAGCCTCAAAAACCTACATTGGGGGGTTATTGCTAGAACTTCATATACGTCTAGGAACTAGTGTCGTTCGTGCACCAGTTTCATTGTGTAATAACCTAATCTTATGACCAATTAAAGAAATCTATAGAAATTTTATCACCAGTAAATATATGAATCATTAACATCAGAAATTAATCATTCTAATAAACACGTATTATCTCCAGTGTACAACAGTATCCAATAAAATGATAGGATAAAATAATGAGAATTTGAATAATTAAATGAATACGAAAAGTCTTAGTTTTAAGACGATTTCAATGACATCAGTTACGAATCATCCTCAGGATCTCCGGAATTCCTCGTAGAACACTGGGAGATGAATAACACGGGTAAGGTAACAGCTCGTGGATTCTTCACACGCGAGCTGTAATTTAAGGGATATTACGAAGCATTGCACTAGGCTACTAAAATGTCTATGTTCATGAAAGTAGAAAATAAATTAGTTAGAATACTAACATGAGTTTTGTTGAGGTTGCTCAATGTAAAGACAAGCTGCCCCGACATATACAATCTCTAATGATGCATCAAAAGGGAATTATATATACATAGCAAAGGGGTACAGATTAAGTTGAGGCTTGCCAAAACCGCGTCCCAAGCTCCACTCTCACAATGGCCGAACACGTGGTTGATAGCTAGGCTTGAATATCGACGCGTTTTAGTTGGCCGGTCACGACAGATCCGTAGAACAATATTAACTAGTTCTATGATGAATATCAAGTTAATTCTCACTGACAACTTCACCGTAACGTGTCCCAGACTCTGACACCAAGACTTGTTGCTCAATTCCGCAACATGTGACTTCACGCCGCACTCAGGCGTCTTGTCCTCCTCAAACCACAAATCACAATGGCGTCTCCCTCCCCGCTCGCGTCCCGCATTCGCCACAGAAATTATTTATCACGAATATATTATTTCGCGCAGTTGTGGGCTAAAAATGCGTTAATAAAGACTGGGTTGTAATTCTAGGGAGTTAAATATTATTACTTTGTCGTCTTATGGTAGTAAACAAGAAATGGAGAAGATTTTAGTTTTCTCCATGGCATTCACGCGTGACGGTAAATTTATTACTTGATAACAATTGTAACTAAAAACTCTCGATTTGGAATTATTTGGGAGTTATGTTATCCGTAAATAATTAGCACACGGAATACTGATGATTTTAGAGAATCACATTCAATTCTCTAACACACTGGATATAAATGTGTTTAACTAGGTAGAATCTGACGCAATACTGGTGCTTGGTTTCGTAAGAATTCCAGTATTCTTATACAGATATAATAATTAGTTCATGTGAACACTACTGTTAGTACAATTTAGTAACTACAGTAATTAGTATAGTTTTAATACTAGTTTATAATAATACAATAGTATTGTATTAGTGTTGGAAATTTCCAACATAACTCCGGGGGGAGATTTATCGGGTCGCAGTGTAATGTTGAGTACTGACATACCCATCCCGAAGTTAGTATTAATATTAATATGTTAGTATGTTAGTACACACATAACGGATGTCCGTAATTGTCAAGGACATACAAGAAACTTAAGTCTTGCAAACAAATTCATGTTGAATGGAACATGTTATTATGAATTATCTAAAATTACTAACTAAGAAAGCCTACAACAAACTCTGTGACTAGTGTCGCTATGACATGTAATGTTTATGTTACTAAGTCTTAAAGTCTAGTAAACTCTCAGATACTCTAGACGAAATAATGTTATTAATAGCCTATACAACAAATTAAGAATTATATCATACAATTTAAATAACTGAGAATCTACTGTGATGTGAAATGTTTCTGGGTCATTGTGACTTGTAACTGTTTTGTTGCTTGACATCACAACACAATATCATCATGATTACTTAAATTGGATGGGAAGTTATTTGCCCTTAGTTAGAGCTATAATAGGCTTGTAGTTTCTCGTTTGCATTGTTGAACAACTGCTCTAGTGGAAACATGTTTTAAATATTGAAACATTAAATGATTAAGTTATCGGTAATCCAGTGAACTCCCTAAAGCTTACAATAAACTCAACAACTAGGGGTCGCAGTGACATGTAATGGTGAATTACGTAGTATCTGAATCGTAGGCAAACTCAGAAAAAGTTCCTAAGAACTGATAACATTATTGTATAAGTTGTATTCTACATTATTATACAGTAAAGTATTATTGGGTCATTTAAGATCAAGGAGACTATGACACTACAGTAAAGGTTACTGGTCTAGGGTCGCTAGTGTGACTTGTAACTATTGAGTTACTAGACAAATAACATCACGCAGCATCACGATCACCCCAAAATCAAATGAGGAATTTGAATTTAATGTGCACTGCCGTGCAGTAGTCATTCTGACTGATGGTACAACTAATTTGCTAACTAGCTAAGATAGTGGAAAATTAGAGAACTGAAAAGGTTTATTCATTAAATCAAGGAAAATTCTGAGTCGACAGTGAGATTAGTAGCCTAGTCATTCTTACTTATGAGCTAATTAAATTGCAGCTCATAGGCTTGACACTGTAAACTGGTTAATACGAAATCACCTTACATGAAATTGAGTTTATTAAATCAGTCTCTATAAGTATAGTCAACTGCAATTAATGGTGAGTACAGATTAGGCTAGTAGCTCAGATTGACACTAACTAAAGTCCCTAAATACCTACCTAAATAAATGGTTTAAATTTCTAACCTACCTAAGTAAGGGACTAAGCTAATTGTGAGCAAAAATGTACCTCGAATTAACATTGGGAGCTGTATTGAGCTCATTAACAGGTTGAGCTATATTGAGCTCATTAACAGTTAACAGAGTGAGCTATATTGAGCTCGTTAACAGTTAACAGGACGAGCTATATTGAACTCGTGAACATGGTGAGCTATATTGAGCTCGTTAACAGGGTGAGCTATATTGAGCGCGTTAACATGGGGAGCTATATTGAGCTCATTAAGCATGTCAACAGGGTGAGTTATATTGAACTCGTTAACAGTGTTAACAGGGTGAGCTATATTGAGCTCGTTAACATGGGGAGCTATATTGAGCTCATTAAGCATGTTAATAGGGTGAGTTATATTGAACTCGTTAACAGTGTTAACAGGGTGAGTTATATTGAATCTCGAATTAACGAGGTGGAGTATTGTATCGTTCAATTATCATGGCGAGCAGTGCTCGTGGCATGGGGAACATTAAAGCGTTCAATTGTCATGGCGAGCAATATTGAGCTCGTATTCGCATGGGGGACAAATAAGCACTCAATTGTTACGTTAATTCTAAGGTGAGCTATATTGAGCTCATGAAGCATGTTACTTAACAATGCTGATGTTTAACGATAATGCATTAAACAAAGGGAAACCTAAGATTGCTGGGAAATTAAAATTACTGCTAGCGATTAATCCTATTCGAGATAATTGTAACATTTTCCCAAACTAAATGTTTCACGGGTTATTAGTTTCTTTGTTGATTCACTTACGTATTGGTAAGTTTGCAAGTTTGTTCGTGCTGCGGCTTCTACAATAATTAAGCAGAAACGAAAGAAAAACACTCAAACAAAATTTATGCAAGTATTTATCACTATACTCTTAGTGCAAAAACATTGTATTAAGAAGGTTTTCTTGTCAAACCCTCAAGCGCAGTATTGTGGACCAGTGGTCCTAGTGAATTTATAATTACAGAAGTTGCTTGATGACTTCATAGTATTACTAAATTCAGGAAATGCTAGAAGCATTGAGTGGCTAGATTCTCTAGCCTAATATTATTAATTACCTAGTGAGTGCTAGATTCTCTAGCCTAACATTACAATTTACCTAGGAAGACTGAGTGTGGTCAATTACTACTTGTCGAGAATAATTCTAGTTCTGCAGTGGATTCAATGGCTTGGTCGCTGTGACTTGTACTTGTTTGAGTACAGGCCACTGGTTTTCCACTGAGAGCTATGAAATATCTCGGCGAGTACCAATTGCACTACACTCAATCTGGGTTTATTACTCAGCTGTGTTACTCCTTTTAGCTTGCTGCTGGAGAATTGATTTACTGCTGACTAATTTGTTATTGTTGGCAGGCTTAGGCTTGTTCACATTCAGAACTTTACCAGTAAGTAAGTAGCCACCTGCAGATTGGAGCATATTCGTGCCCAATCGTTTAACATGTCGAGTTATGAACTGGTAATAGTAGTCTGCTCCTACTAGTACATCTACATTGTTAAGGCGGTCAGATGTTAACTTGTTGTCAGCCAAATTAATTTCACGTTCCTGCAGGAAGTGGGCTGTGTACCCCAGACCCTTAATATTTAAGTCAAAAGGTATTTGATCTACAACAATGGCTTGGACAGCCTTGGCATGACTACCTAGTCGTACAAGCGGTTGAACTACTGAGTATTCATGGGTTCCTCGATTTATCATGAACCCTGACAAGTTTAATTTTACCTGTCTGATTGGTTGCAAATTGAGTGCCTCTGCAGCTTTCTGAGTTATGAAAGTTCTCTGGGAACCGTGATCAAATAGTCCACGTGTGGTGATCTTGGCTCCTCTGTTCTTTACTTGAAGTTGGGCAGTAGGCAAAGCAGCATCCACTTGAGATGCTTGTGAAATTACGCTGTACACATCTCGCACCTTGCAGCACTGTACTGATGTAGATTCTCTACCTCCTTTTCTAGGATTTGACATAATTTGTCCTAACTAATTTGCACAGTGCAGCATGATGCTTGCCCCTTCTACACCTATTGCAGGTGTTCAGTGGGGTGTCACAGCTATTAACATTATGTGATTTGAGACACCTAGTACATTTGTGTAACTGTTTGAGTCGTCTGACTCTTGTGTCTCTATTAGGGTAATTGGTACATTTGTACAGAGAATGTTTTTGATTGCAAAACAAGCACATTCCCCATCCTACAGCTCGTTTAGGGGTTACCGGTTTAGGTAAAACAGTACTTGTAGGTTGTGATGGTTTTGCTGCTTGCATTTGCTTGTTATTTATTCTCTTGTGAGTACTTGATGTACTCTGGGTAACCATTACTGGGCTCTTGGGAGTGCTCTTTGGACTATTAGGTCTCTTAAGAGCACCTGTGGAGTTATTGGGAGTGCTCTTTGGACTATTAGGTCTCTTAGGAGCACCTGTGGGGCTCTTGGGCCTTACTGATGAATCAGTGTTTGACTCATTGTTATTACATTGATTATTAGTACCTTTATTACCTAGTGGCAGTGTCACTTTAGGAGTTCCAGGTGAGGAAACTGATGTGGGTACAGTTTTGGTGCATTCAGAAGAGGCATTAAGTGCCTGGTTTGCTGTATGATTACTTATATTGCGAAACCTGTAAATATATCCTGAATTGACAGGGTATTACCATTTTGGTATACATATAACTTATTAAGTGTGTCACCAGACAATTTTCTTTGGATGATAATTTTAGTCATCCACTCAGCAGTTGGGTGATCCACCTCTTTACTGAAGGAATTTAACAGTGACTCAAGGTGAAAACTAAAGGCTTGTAAAGAGTCAACTGATTGTTCTGTTGGAGACAAATCTAGTAATTGATGTCCAAGGTTTATAACAGTCTTCCCATTGTTAGCACTTACTCTAGAAGGCTGGTGTGAGTAGTTGTGACCATTACTTGTGTTGCTTAAGGCTTCTTGCTTAGCCTCAGCTTTAATTACAGCTTCGGCTGCTGCTGCAGCATTAGCTTTATCATTTTCTGGTTCAGATTCACTGATTATTGCAGCTTCACATAGAGTTTCATCTGCAGCTTCACTTGTTTCTCTGGGTTCCTGTGAGGAGCTAGTTAATTCAGTAGCCTCCTGCATTGAATTTATAGAATCCAGGGAACATTGAGAAGAGCTGTCTGAAAATTGATCAGACTCTGTAAATAAATCATTACGTGAAGTTGTATTAGATGAGATGTTAGAAAATGAAGGTTGAACTTCAGTTGTTGATCCTGTATAGAGATCAGTATTGATTAGAGGATTCTCCTCATCTTGAGGTAGCTCATGCATTTCATCTGAGCTGGGTGTTTGCTCGGTTTTAGGTCTTCTACAAAAATGTTCTATCCACTCCGGATCATTTTGTTTCGCAAGCACTCTTTTATATCGGTCTAACTTGTCTTGAATGATACATTCATATTCATCAAGATCAGATTCTGTCAGATGTAATTTGTCTGAGTCAGTATTACTGACATGGAGAAAGTTCCTATAAGACTCGATTGTATCCTTCACCTGGACATATTTTTGGCTAGCCGCCTCTGTGGAAAGGTTGAACTCAAAGAAGTCAATTGGGTTGTTTTCTAAACAGTTGTCACATTCGTCAAATCGTCTTGACAGGTGATTTTGAAGACATCGCAGGATAACACCGATTCTCCTTAATATTGTAGGAGTAGCCATTCTGGCTGTAAATTTGAGCCTTATAGGCTTATATAGCTACTTGTAAAGCTATGGTACTTGCTCCTTTATGTACAGCAGGTATAATTATTGACAGCCTGATATTTTCTTGAGGTTGATTGTACTTTACCTCATTTTAGAGGTTAGCTACCTACCTAATAATAAGCAACTAAGATTTGAGTGGTACCTTGGTCTCACTACAGGTGTTCCTTAGCTTAGCCCTTCAAAATCAGCCTTGGATGGGTAGTGAACTTACAGTAACACTCAAAGGTGTACATACAAATATACAATAAAATATAATTACACAATAAATGGTTAATCCCACCCTTGATAGGGTCAGCACAAGAATGTATAATATGTGCCACTAACTAGCTCAAGCCTAGTCGTGAGAATTTCTACTTAAGAAACTACAAATTTATTTAGTCTGTGTTTGAGCCAAATTCAGCACAATCACAACCTAAATTGCTACCTAATAAAGGTTGGCAAAGATTATATTGTGGTGCAGTAATGTGCAAATAATTGTGCTGTATTTTTTTTTTTTGGGGGGGGGGTTATAGTTTATAATATATACACTGGTAGAAATTATGTGTATAAGAAATTAAATGAACACAAGAGAATTAATTGTGTTTGGCAAGTATTCTACTGCCGTAAATAATATTTAACTCCTGAATGTACTCCTAATTGTGGAATAAAATGTTATCAGGGTTAGTAATGATTAATTAGTATGGGATCAGCAATTTGTATTAATGTACTGGATCCTAAAATGTTAATGATCCACTGACTTGAGTGAATCAGTAATTATGGAATGAATTCAGGCTATAATGGACAGTCTGCTGACAGCCGTATATTGAAATATTTGTATAGCCCAAATGGTTAACACATAATTGGTGTTAGTGATTAATATACAAGTTATGAGCTGTTGCTCCTGGTGACCTAAAGATTCTTACTTCAGTATGAAGTGTAGGCCTAACTGTTGTGGGCAATTAACTGTGTCCCATGAGTGCTACCTTATACATGAGGTATACGTAGCAATGAATTGGTGGGACTTAGGCTAACCTATGTGTTACGCTGCCGGTAGACACAATTAATTAAAATGGTTAGTCTAGACTACTTCACACGGTGAGTAGTTATTACTAATTAGTATGTATAATTATATTTTATGTTTATCCGGTTCGATAAGGACCATAATGTGGGACATTTGGGGCTTGACTCTATTTATTTAAATATTTAAAGTAATGAAATCAATTACGAAGGACCACCCGCTTTTATAGTAAAGAGGGAAACTAATAAAAAGTGATCATTAGAAATTCCTGGAAGAACCAGTGTCTATGGCTAAATATTAGGAAGTATAATCACTTAAATAATTAATGGGCTGTATAGATAATTAACTTCAATCAAAGCCTCAAACACCTACATTGGGGGGTTATTGCTAGAACTTCATATACGTCTAGGAACTAGTGTGGTTCGTGCACCAGTTCATTGTGTAATAACTTAATCTTATGACTAATTAAAGAAATCTATAGAAATTTTATCACCAGTAAATATATGAATCATTAACATCAGAAATTAATCATTCTAATAAACACGTATTATCTCCAGTGTACACAGTATCCAATAAAATGATAGGATAAAATAATGAGAATTTGAATAATTAAATGAATACGAAAAGTCTTAGCTTTAAGACGATTTCAATGACATCAGTTACGAATCATCCTCGGGATCTCCGGAATTCCTCGTAGAACACTGGGAGATGAATAACACGGGTAAGGTAACAGCTCGTGGATTCTTCACACGCGAGCTGTAATTTAAGGGATATTACGAAGCATTGCACTAGGCTATTGAAATGTCTATGTTCATGAAAGTAGAAAATAAATTAGTTAGAATACTAACAGGGGTTTTGTTGAGGTTGCTCAATGTAACGACAAGCTGCCCCGACATATACAATCTCAAATGATGCATCAAAAGGGAATTATATATACATAGCTAAGGGGTACAGATTAACTTGAGGCTTGCCGAAACCGTGTCCCAAGCTCCACTCTCACAATGGCGAACACGTGGTTGATAGCTTGGCTTGAATGTCGACGCGTTTTAGTTGGCCGGTCACGACATATCACGTAGAACAATATTAACTAGTTCTATGATGAATATCAGGTTAATTCTCGCTGACAACTTCACCGTAACGTGTCCCAGACTCTGACACCAAGACTTGTTGCTCAATTCCGCAACATGTGACTTCACGCCGCACTCAGGCGTCTTGTCCTCCTCAAACCACAAATCACAATGGCGTCTCCCTCCCCGCTCGCGTCCCGCATTCGCCACAGAAATTATTTATCACGAATAATATTATTTCGCGCAGTTGTGGCTAAAATGCTTTAATAAAGACTGGGTTGTAATTCTAGGGAGTTAAATATTATTACTTTCTCGTCTTATGGTAGTAAACAAGAAATGGAGAAGATTTTAGTTTTCTCCATGGCATTCACGCGTGACGGTAAATTTATTACTTGATAACAATTGTAACTAATAACTCTCGATTTGGAATTATTTGGGAGTTATGTTATCCGTAAATAATTATCACATGGAATACTGATGATTTTAGAGAACCACATTCAATTCTCTAACACACTGGATATAAATGTGTTTAATGTGAATCTGACGCAATACTGGTGCTTGGTTTCGTAAGAATTCCAGTATTCTTATACAGATATAATAATTAGTTCATGTGAACACTACTGTTAGTAAAATTTAGTAACTACAGTAATTAGTATATTTTAATACTAGTTTATAATAATACAATAGTATTGTATTAGTGTTGGAAATTTCCAACAACTCATATATTCAATTATTTGCTTATTGTATTGAATAAATCGAAGGACCACCCACTTTTGAGAAAAGAGGGAAAACGAATAAAAGTGATCATTAGAATGACACTAGAGAACCAGTGTCTATGGATACTAATTAAATGAATAATCACTTGAAAATAATGAATAGACTGTATTATTAATTAATTAAAGTCAAAGTCTCAAATATCAACATTGGGGGGGTATTTCTAGAAGTTCATATATATCTAGGAACCAGTGTGGTTCGTCACTAGTTCATTGTTGAGTTAGTAACATAGTAAATCTAAACTACAATAGATTCAAAGATATGATAACTCAAATTATGAATATTAAAGATTATGAATTACTGAGCAACAGTCAGAGCAAAATACATTAATTACCAAATCATCATTTCTGGCAATAATTTATTCAATGTAAAGATCCTATATGAATTATATGGAAATCAGTAATAATATTAGATAAATTTGTACGAAATGAATGTCTTAGCTGTAAGACGATTTCTGTAACGCCATTTCGTCATTCGTCCTCGTGGTCACAGGATCCCATTAAAGAAAGAACCCGAGGTGAATATCACGAATGATGAGAAACAACTTGTCGACTCCTCGTATACACGCTGAAATTAGAGAAATTTAAGTAGCATTTGACTAGGCTACGATTTATTTCAAATATTCATGAAAACGGAGAAATTGTTGAAATTCAACTAACGTTGTGTATTAGGTATCCTTGCTGTATAACGACAGACTACTCACAAATATACAATCTAGGATGATGCATCAAACGAGAATGGTATACTTAACATGAGCGTATCAAATACTGAGGTCTGCTGAAACTGCATCAGCCAGTCCCAGGCGTCCACTGCTGTGTACGTGTAATTACGGGTCGTGGCTTCAATTGTTGACGCGTTATTAACTGGCTGGGCACTATAGAACACGTGAATAAGTAATTGTTAACTGTTAAATGGGTATCAACGTAATTCTTGTCGATAAAAACTCCCCAGTCACTGCCACGTGTCTCGCCACTCTTCACGCCAGGGATGCCTCGTGTGCAATGGCGTCTCCGCCTTCCCTTAACCCGTCTCTCGCATTCACCCCAGAAATTATTAATCACGAATAATTCTTTTCCGCGCAATTATGGATGTAATACGTTAATGAGAACTGGGTTGCAATTATAGGGACTTAAATATTATCATATTCTCGTTTAATGGTGTTAAACGAGAAATGGAGAAGATTTTATTCTCTCCATGGCATTCGCACGTAACAGATAAAACTGCTACTTTATAACAATTTCTGTTAATAACTCTCGGTTTTAGATTATCGGGAGTCATATTATCCGTAGGTAATTATTATACGGAATACTGATAATTTTTAGAGAACCACATTCAATTCTCTAAGCAGGGGTCTCCAACTATGCCCGCGGGCCACATCCGGCCCGCCACATAATTTTCATCCGGCCCTCCAACAATCCATGTGTGGTGGCCTTGAAAAAATAATTATCGTACGAATGGCATCGCAGAATTATTCAAGCTGGTGCTGCTGACTGGTGGCGCTCAACCCGAGTCAGTTTTCCTGTCTCTCGATAGTGTGACGCACAGATACTAATACTGGTAGGTATGTGTTGTGCATTACAACCAGTTGGTGTATAACTGTATATTGTTGGGGGATGGAGGGCGAGTGGGGCTTCGCTGCTTCCGTTTCAGGAGCACAAACACTGTACAATATTCTTTTCTCTGTACTTTGACAATGCCTTTATCTTAGTTATACAAAATAGCAATTTCATTTTTTATTCCTCCGGCCCGCATAAATATGGGAAATATATAATGTGGCCCTTACATTGAAAAGTTTGGAGACCCATGTGTCTAACACATTGGTAATAAACGTGTCTAACTAGACATTATCTGACGCAAATGTTGCTACTTCGATTTCATGAGAATTCTAGCACTAATACGCAGATGAAATGGTTTAATTTATGTTTACACTACCGTTAGTGAAATTAATAACTACTGTAGTTAGTATATAATGATGATGATGTATTATTATACAATAGTAGTTTATTAGTGTTGGAAATTTCCAACAATAACCGGGATCTTCATAATCTCTATGATCCTACTCAAGTTCAGAGGAAACCAAATCTTGGTGGGAATATAGTGTAAATGTTTAAAGCTAAAAGTGAAAAGAACACTTAAAATAACCCATTATTATTTTCCCATCACCATTATAATATTTGTAAGTCTATGCGATGTCAACCGGATTGGCGTTGCTAGCCCTTACGCTGGCCTGCTTTACAGATGACGACCACAAGGTGCCTCTGATGAGGTCTTCGTGCGCACTGTTGGTATGCTCAAGCAACAAAATAGGCAACGCCTGACCAGCCCCACTGGCTGTTACCTTCCAGAAACATAGTCTACAGCGCTCAACCGAAGCGTTCATCTAGTCTCACTGGTTAGCACCTCCGGGAGTGAAGTCTATAGCGCTCAACCAGCCCACTTGTCTAGTCCTTCCAAAAGTAAAGACCACAGGGCTCGACCAGCCCACTTGGCTAGTACCTTCCAGGAGTAAAGTCTACAGTGCTCGACCAGCCCACTTGGCTAGTCCTTCCAGGAGTAAAGTCCAGAGAACTTGTCCAGCCCAATTGGCTAGCACCTTAAGGTCGACCTACGTCTTCCACTGTCCCGGCTTCACTTACTTCCCTAGCCTGCCTCTGGTTACTCGTTACCTTTCAGCCAGGCAGACTAAAAGATGGGGAACTCCATTTAATGGGAGGGTCAACATGCTGTAGTTTGGCCCCAGGATTGTAGATGGCGCCAAGGTCTGCGACAATTAGCATGCATGATGCAGTGGAAGGTGAGTGACTGGACGTTTGAATCAAGGAATTTTTATATTGATGTTTATGTTGTTGCAGCCTTAGGCTGGATTCCTTGTGTATAATTATATATATTCCAGGGCTGATAGTGACATATTGTATTACAAGATTTAACCCACTAGTGAGGTTGGTAGCATAAGTGGTAAGCCAGGAGTTGGGCTACCACTTGATATAAGCAGCTGATAGAGTCCTGATGGGATTAAATGCAAACTGACTATAATAGCATAGAGTGTTGGAGTCATATTATTATTCTTGTATGTATGTTCTACATGTTCACTGTCTAAGTAAATGTATATAGTTTCCTGGTGTTTGCCCATGTCCTAGTGAGGCTTCCCAGAAAGTAGGAGAGAAAGAACCACAGCTGTAGACAGGGTGGTACAGAATTTTTAGTTCAAAGAAAGGGGGGATTGAGGAGGCCATACCAACCAAGGAGAGAATGCGGAGTCACAGCGGCTCGAATTGGGTGTGTACACGTGACAACAAGGCCAGTGTTGGAGTCTACACCCCCTAAATGTGTGACACTGAGCCCCTCTCCTAGAGCAGAAAGCGTACAAGGTGATCTCCTGACCAAAGTACAAGCACTCTACGGGTTTTGGTTGGTTATACGGAAGGGACGTATGCAACCCTACCTACAACACACATAATAATATTTGGGGGCCTGTATCCGGGAGAGTAAACTGACAAAACCCACACCCTGTCCGGGAGTGGATTGGTACACCCTTTGTGGAAATAAGTAGACTTTGTGCCCGCAGGTGTATATTCTATCTCTTGGGAAGACTCACCGGGACACGATGGATAAGGTGCAAGCGTTTGTGGCATCAGGCAAGCCTGAGGACTTCGAAGGTTGCACCAGGGATCAGTTTGAAACAGATAGCGGAAAGATGTGACATCAGGTTGAAGGCATCTAAAGTGGCTGGGATGAAGGATGAGATCCGAAGGCAGCCGAGAGCCAAGAGTGAAGCGACAGAATAAGGAGCCCAGAAAGTAGCTGAAAGGGGAAAGGAGGATGATGGGCAGGATGAAGTGAGATCCCAGGGAACTAGTAGGAGTAGTAAGAGTAGCCGCAGATAGCCGCTATTTCATCCCAGAAGCAGGAGTAGCCGGAATAGAAGCTTGGAAAGATTGCAGCTAGAGCTCCAGATGCAGCGTGAGGAGAGACAGTTCCAACTGGAAAGGTTGAAGTTAGAACTGCAGATGAAAAATGAAACAAGAGAAAGAAAAAGAGAAAACCGGACTGGAGGTGGAAAAGAGGAAACCAGACTGGAGGTAGAAAAAGAGAAAGCCAGACTAGAGGGTGGAAAAAGAAAGAGAGGACCAAACAAATGCAGATAGAAGCAAATAGAACCTTGGGCTGAACAAAGGATTGAACAGTGGTTGCCAGAGAGCATCACCCAGGTATCACACCCACCAGATAATATGGTTAGGGAAAAGGATATTCCCCTGTTTGTGCCCGAAGAGGCAGAAAGATTCTTCGAACATTTCGAAAAAGTAGCCAATATCAAGGAGTGGCCACAGGAGGAATGGGCCCAACTGGTTCAGTTGAGATTTGACCGGCGCAGCCACTCGTTATTCAACAACATTGTCATAATCTACTTGTTAACGACCTGATGATCCGCTAGTTCAGTAACAATATCATTCTCGATCATGACGAACAAACCTCAGCAGTAAACATGTCTTTTTCAAGAATTTGCACGCATGCCCGTTATAAACATCAGCTGTCTTACATCTGCGTTGAATGAGAACTCATAGACACCAATCATGGACAGCCAAATCATATGGCCATCAACCACCAGCTGGAGCAGCCTATCCTCCAAACAAAGACCCAAAATTCATTCCATGCAACCGCCAAACCCCCTTTTTATGAATGAAAAACGGTTTACGCATGACTACCAACTGGTGACGTCCGAACACTTCCGGAACAAGTGCTTCGCTGACGACTTTTGTTTGAACTACAATGTTGTAAATAATTCACCCACATACTACAAATAATTGCCAGCATAACCTAGACACCTGGCCTATCCTAACCAGTGCGTAAATATGACCAATATGCTAATATATAATAATATTAATTTATATGAAAAAGTTCTCTTTTGAATAAACAGAATGTTAAAATTGATGAATGCCTTTTTGGGGTAGACCGCTGGATAGAATGGACTTAGTTTAAGCACGGGTTGACTGGTGTGTGTGTCAAAGCACGTCTTCGCTCATCGGTAGTCACTTCCAGTTTCCTTCTAATAATTGCTAATTAACAATCTTTTTCTCTAATCCAAAAGTAAGTATAACGAATGAGTTTCCCCACTCGTTATTCAACAACATTGTCATAACCTTCTTGTTAACGGCCTGATGAATCCGCTAGTTCAGTAATATTATCATTCTCAGTCATGACGAACAAACCTCAGCAGTAAACATGTCTTTTTCAAGAATTCGAACGCAACTTCATCGAGTCCCAGACCTAGTTGAATTTATAAGATTAACGAGTGAGTTATTAGCCAATTTACGAACTTAGCACCGAAAACATCTTTCGTAATCATGAAAGGAATGAGAATATAGTCAGAGCCAAAGAAACTGTAGTAGCAATGAATACAAATGTGGAATAACGAGGGCCATCCGAGATCACCATATCCTACCCTGTGAGGGGCCCAGTAATGAACCATGGTTTCCAGGAGCCATTGACCCATCCTAACCACTGATGGATTTCCCTTTGTGCCAGATGTACTTAAGAAAAAAATCCCATATTTATAAAATTTAAAAGATTGCCTTCGTGTGGTAATTAAAGCTCTGATCTCCTAAGGCTAATAAGGGTGGGTTACACTTGACGGGTTCCTCACAGTGTGTACAATATTATTTACCAGAGTGTGAGACATAAATCCGTCCTGGCAAGATCAGCGGCCGACGAAAGCAATCGTCCAGCAACTTATCAAAAGAGAGCTTACCGAGTAAGATGTGAACCTGACCATTAGTTACTTAGAATTTTGTGATAATAATACATTTGCTTGGTGTTGTTTGGTGTTGGATTTATGACTTGTTTTTCCTTAGGAATGGTTTTATGGTAACAACAGTAGCTTATTTACCAACCAGCAAGTATTCTGTAGTTCAGAAAATAGTCCAGCATTAAAGTTCATTGCCAGAGTAGTTATCATTATGTGCCCTTTCTTTTGTGAACGGTGTTTATAGTGCAAAACTGTGTATACAATTTAATGTTGAGTTTTTATAACGAATAAAAATTATGTTGCAAAGGCTGCAAGTAGGTTTTATAGTGTAAAATAGAATCTATATGAATAAAAATGTAAATGTTCGTTTGTTCAAAATTGGTAATCTCTGAAAGATCTTCACCGATTGCTTTGAAATTTTGACACAACGTTACATTCGAATATACGTGGGTTTTTATATGCCTACTATATAGATGCCACGCCTGTGACAGGTAAAAACAATTTTTTGGGGGAAAAAACAATGCCATCTTTTGCACGTAAAAGCAACACATGCTATTCTAAATATGTTACAATTCCATTTCAATGTTTCTGATGGCATTGATAAATTGAATTTTCATTGATTTGATTTTATTTCATTTGTTTTAATTATTTTATAACCGTTCATTTCGAGAGTATAGTTTTTGTTTATTTTTTTCGTTTTTTTTTTCATTTCGATTTTTTTAGCTGTTCTTATTTTTCAGTGATGGAAACATCAGGTCATTTGCTGTTGTCATTTTTCTGATCGGAAACATCAGATCATTTGGGATCGCATAGGTCGAGGGAGTGAAGAATGGTGGGGAGGACAAGGGGGACAGTATTGGGGGATGGTGCAGAGGATGAGGGGACAGTGGGTAGGGAGAACAAGAGGTATAGAGGAGTGGGGGATGATGGGGAGTACGAGGGGACAGGAGAGGGGGGAATGGTGAGGAGGACAAAGGGATAGCGGAGTGGGGGATGAGGGATTTGGGGATGGTGAGGAGGACGAGGGGACGGGGATGTGGGAATTTTGGGGAGGACGAGGGGACGGAGGAGCAGGGAATAGTGGAGGGGACGAGGGGAATGGTGGGAAGAACGAGGGGATCAGGGGAGTGGAGGATGGTGGGGAGAAACAGGAAACATGGGAGGGGTGAATGGTTGGGAGGAACGAGGGGGACGGGGAATGGGAAGTGGTTAGGAGGACGAGGGGATGGGGAAGGGAGGAATGGTGGGGAGGACTGACGGACAGGGAATGATTGGATGTGGCTCAGCAACGTGCATGCGTTGCTGAACCACAACAACGCATTGCTGAGTAAAGCGTGTGTATCAATAGTTTTGTTTCTCTCCATAGGTGCATGCGCTGAGGATAAATTCAGGCTGCTTGGATGGTTCTAGATGCATACCCATGAGGTGGCAATGTGATGACGACCGTGACTGCGATGATAACTCCGACGAACTTTCTTGTGGTAAGTCGGGATGTGTGTTGCACTCGAAAGACTTCACTCAAATATCAACATTTATTAATAACTAATATTTCATAAATAATACTTCTAAATATTCTTGGCTTGAAATAGGAGCGGCCAGTACGCTCATTCACGGATCCATAGGTAACTTGACAAATGATTTGTTATTGTTACAATAAAGGAAATGTTAAGTTTACTTCTTAATTTGATAAATCAAACAAAAGATAATAACATTTTTGTCATATATTCTATGTTGTTGTCCTCTTTTCTACTTGCCAGTTTTAGTTGAGCAATAATTTTGAATACTGTAAATGGGATTAAAATTTGCCACATCTCCAACTATTATCCATGATGCCATAAAGAGAAATATTGTATTATAAAGAAAGCAGAGTAAAATTCATCAGATTGTATATTGCTTCAGAAAGAAGGCGACGTGACAGCATCATGCTGCACTGTGTAAATTTATTAAATCAAATTATACAAATCACAAGGTAAGAGATAGCAATCTTACACAAGTTCAGTCTTGCATGGTGTGAGAAGTTTAAGTTTTGTGCGGGATATCCTGCACTATAAGTGGAGTAAGAGAAGATTGTATTGCAAATTGAAAGCGTGAATCCTTTAAGAACGTCCTCTAATATATTTGTTAAACAGCACGATAGGAATGCTGAAACATTGGGGGTTGGTTAAAATATGATAGATATTTACTTAAGGCTACAGCGAATCCTTGTAAAGATTAAATGACAATACCAAACTTATCTAGTTTAATACACACACACACACACACACACACACACACACACACACACACACACACACACACACACACACACACACACACACACACACACACACACACACACACACACACACACACACACACACACACACACACACACACACATACACACACACACACAGAGGAGAAGATGAACCAGCAATGCTTGATTTGATATTTACCCAAAATCAGTGGGATATAAGGGAAGTCAAGATGGAAGCACCCTTGGGAATGAGTGATCACAACTGTATTGAACTTTGAGTACCTGGTAGAGCTATGAATTATTTCCCCCCAAAAAGAACTAGGGAACAAAAAGCTGGCATACAGAAAGGGAAATTATGAGGAAATGAGAAGCTTCCTAAGGGAAATACCTTGGGACACAGACCTCAGAGCTAAGTCGGTACAAGATATGATGGACTATGTCACCCAAAAGTTTCAGGTGGCAGTAAGCAGATACATCCAGGCCCAAAAGGAAAAATCCGAGAAGCAAAAGAAGAATCCATGGTATAATAGGGCATGTATGGAAGCAAAGAAACTGAACAAAAGAGCGTGGAGGAACTTCCGGAATAACAGAACACCAGAAAGCGGAGAGAGATACCAGAGAACCAGGAATGAGTATGTCAGGGTGAGAAGAGAAGCAGAGAAAAGTTATGAAAATGATATAGCAAACAAAGCCAAGACCGAACCAAAGCTACTCCACAGTCACATCAGATGGAAAACAACAATGAATGAACAGGTAGTGAAACTTAGAACAGGCGAGGACAGGTATACAGAGAATGACAAAGAGGTGTGTGAAGAACTCAACAAGAGGTTTCAGGAGGTCTTCACAACAGAACAAGCTGAGGTCACTATGCTAGGAGAAAGGGAAATAAACCAAGCGGCCTTGGAAGGGTTCGAAATTACGAGGGAGAAGGTCAAGAGACACCTGCTGGATCTGGATGATAGAAAGGCTATTGGTCCAGACGGGATCTCGCCATGGATACTGAAAAAATGTGCATGGGCACTTTGTTTGCCACTCTCCGTAGTGTACAGTAGGTCACTGGAGACGGGAGACCTTCCAGAAATATGGAAGACGGCGAATGTGGTCCCAATATACAAAAAGGGCGACAGGCAAGAGGCACTGAACTACAGGCCAGTGTCCTTGACTTGTATACCATGCAAGGTGATGGAGAAGATCGTCAGAAAAAACTTGGTATCACATCTGGAGAGAAGGGACTTCGTGACAAATCGCTAACATGGATTTAGGGAGGGTAAATCTGGCCTGACTGGTTTAATAGAATTCTATGACCAGGTGACAAAGATTAAGCAAGAAAGAGAGGGCTGGGCGGACTGCAGTTTCTTGGATTGTCGGAAACCCTTTGACACAGCATTGCATAAGACGCTGGTACATAAGCTGGAGAGACAGGCAGGTGTAGCTGGCAAGGTGCTCCAGTGGATAAGGGAGTACCTAAGCAATAGGAAGCAGAGAGTTACGGTGAGGGGTGAGAGCTCCGATTGGCGTGAAGTCACCAGTGGAGTCCAACAGGCCTCTGTACTCGGTCCTTTCTTGTTTCTGTTAAATGTAAATGATCTCCTGGAGGGTATAGATTCATTTCTCTCAATGTTTGCGGACGATGCTAAAATTATGAGAAGGATTAAGACAGAAGAGGACTGTTCGAGGCTTCAAGAACATCTAGACAAGCTGAAGGAATGGTCGAACAAATAGTTGTTAGAGTTTAACCCAACCAAATGTAATGTAATGAAGATTGGAGTAGGGAGCAGGAGGCCTGATACAAGGAATCATCTCAGAGAGGAAATTCTTCAGGAGTCAGAGAAAGAAAAAGACTTGGGCGTTGATATCACGCCAGACCTGTCTCCTGTAGCCCATATCAAGAGGATAACATCAGCGGCATATGCCAGGCTGGCCAACATACGAATGGCATTCAGAAACTTGTGTAAAGAATCATTCAGAACTTTGTATACCACATATGTCTGGCCAATCCTGGAGTAAGCAGTCCAAGCATGGAGTCCATATCTAGTCAAGGATAAGACTAAACTGGAAAAGGTTCAAAGGTTTGCCATCAGACTAGTACCCGAGCTGAGAGGTATGAGCTACGAGGAGAGACTATGGGAATTAAACCTCACTTCACTGGAAGACAGAAGAGATAGGGGGGACGTGATCACCACATTCAAGATTCTGAAGGGAATTGATAGGGTAGATAAAGACTTGCTATTTAACACAAGGGGACACAGGTGGAAACTGAGTGCCCAAATGAGCCACAGAGATATTAGAAAGAACTTTTTTAGTGTCAGAGTGGTTGACAAATGGAATGCATTAGGAAGTGATGTAGTGGAGGCTGACTCCATACACAGTTTCAAGTGAGGATATGATTGAGCCCAATAGGCTCAGGAATCTGAACACCTGTTGATTGACGGTTGAGAGGCGAGACCAAAGAGCCAGAGCTCAACCCCCGCAAACACAACTTATGAAATGATAAAGCTACACATTTCATTATGTGTGAGGTCAATTTTATTTTATTGTAGTTAAAATTAACGTAGATATATGACCGAACCTAACCAACCCTACCTAACCTAACCTAACCTACCTTTATAGGTTAGGTTGAGTTAGGTAACCGAAAAAGGTAGGTTAGGTTAGGTTAGGTAGGTTAGGTCGTCGAAAAAACATTAATTCATGAAAACTTGGCTTAATAGGCAAATTGGGCCTTGCATAGTAGGCTGAGAAGTGCGTTCTGGCTACTAGGTACGACATATATATATATATATATATATATATATATATATATATATATATATATATATATATATATATATATATATATATATATATATATATATATATATATATATATATACAACTTTAGAACACTTTCCCACCAGGAGACTCGAACCCTAGCCAGCACAGAAGCCTTCCAGCAACTGGCATAACAGGTACCTGTTATGCCAGTTGCTGGAAGGCTTCTGTGCTGGCTAGGGTTCGAGTCTCCTGGTGGGAAAGTGTTCTAAAGTTGTATACTTCACTCTCTCGTGTTTAGGAGAGTTGTGCCATATATATATATATATATATATATATATATATATATATATATATATATATATATATATATATATATATATATATATATATATATATATATATATTAAATATGACCAAAAAAGTAAGATTAATAATTCTAACACGAATTTTCTCGATCTTTCTTATGTTTCTTTTCACTGTTGATGGTAATTGAAAAATCAATTCTCTAAAATTCATTTTTATTTCTAGTCTGACGCGACACTTGAGCATGTTTCGTAAAACTTATTACATTTTCAAAGACTTTAGTTTACACACACACACAACTATAACTGAATTGAGCTTAAACATCTTCGATTTTTTATACCTGCATTTGGGTGAGGTGAAATGTTACAACAGTTTTGGATGAGGTGAAAACAGACTTTCAACACAAGCCAGAACACGAAACAATGGGTATTAAAGGTAAGAATGGAAGTAATTGCAGAGGGCCTATTGGCCCATATTTCTTGAAGCTTCTATATTGGAGCGTTGTCTTGAAGTGGGTAGAATATAGTTGTGCATTAATTGGCTGTTGATTGCTGGTGTTGACTTCTTGATGTGTAGTGCCTCGCAGATGTCAAGCCGCCTGCTATCGCTGTATCTTTCGATGATTTCTGTGTTGTTTGCTAAGATTTCTCTGGTGATGGTTTGGTTGTGGGAAGATATTATATGTTCCTTAATGGAACCCTGTTGCTTATGCATCGTTAAACGCCTGGAAAGAGATGTTGTTGTCTTGCCTATATACTGAGTTTTTTGAGGCTTACAGTCCCCAAGAGGGCATTTGAAAGCATAGACGACGTTGGTCTCTTTTAAAGCGTTCTGTTTTGTGTCTGGAGAGTTTCTCATGAGTAGGCTGGCCATTTTCTTGGTTTTTCCGTTAGTTAATAAGCTATCTACACTGAATTTAAATTTTGATTTTAAACTAATAAGTTTCGATGTGACGTCTTTATTCACTAAAGTAACTGTTGATGATCTGTTAGAATTTCTACGTGAGGAACTGCCTAAATATAATTTGAACTTGCAGACCAATAAAGTATTGGAACTTATCAAATTGTGTATAAAAGACAATTATTTTAGTTTTAATGGAAAATTTTTCAAACAAACATTTGGAATGGCGATGGGCAATCCCCTTTCCCCAGTTTTAAGCAATTTGTATATGGAATTCTTCGAAACAAAAATCTTATCCAGGATTACCCCGGCTAATGTAGTTAGGTTTAGGTATGTTGGTGATATTTTGTGCTTATGGCCGTGCTTCAAAGACCAGATAGTTTTTCTTAATGAACTCAATTCTTTGATACCTTCAATAAAATTCACTTGTAAGACTGAGGAAAATGGTACTCCTCCGTTTTTGGATATTATGATTCATAGAGTCACTAGAAAGTTCAAATTTAATGTGTACAGGAAACCTACCAACGTGGGGTCGTATGTTCATTTATATTCGAATCATCATAGTAAAGTTAAACAGGCAGTATTTTCAGGAATGTTTCTACAAGCTTTGAGGGTATGCAGCCCTGAGATTTTGATGAAGAGATTGCTAAAATATATGGAATTGGGAAGAGTTTACAATATCCTAATAGGTTTTTGGATTTCTCGTTTGAAGAAGCCAAGCGTACGTTTTATAATCACGTCCCTAAGACGAAACCGGAAATTATTAACTCATTGGTGGTACCTTATGCGAGTGGACTTGAAAAATTGTCTCTGATTTTTAAGAAACTTAATATAAATTTGGTGTTCACTAATAGTACGATCAAATCCAATTTAATAAAAAACTCCCCTGATACAGCAGGTTGCGTGTATTCGATTCCCTGCAGTGATTGTGATTCTGTGTACCTTGGACAAACAGGAAAGTCCTTACAATTGCGGTTGTCACAACATGCTTATAGTATTAGAACTGCCCAAACGTCTAATGCATTGTATCTACATACGAGTTTATGCGATCACAGTATTAACTGGAATGGGGCAAAAAGCATTACCAATTGTGGAGATTTCGTGGAACGGAATTTAATTGAGTCTGCTCTAATCAGTCAGTGTCCAAATCTTCTTAATGTTAGTACTGGAATGTACAAACTTGGTCCATTTTTGAGTTATAATATTGCACAACAGTTTAAGAAAAAACTCTGACAGAGAGGCTTACAATGTCTCATTATAATTTTATATTCATATATTGCGTGTTCATGAGGCTTTTCTTTAATCTTTCATCCTTATTCTCTGACCGCTTAATCCTCTTTGACCATTCTAAGCTAAGCTATACCTGTTTCTGGTTAATTCTTTCCCTAGAGATGGGTTGGTCAGGTGTCGGCCTGTATATCCTCCCCCTTCTCACTTCTCCTCTAGTCAGTCTGGTGTTGACAAAGGCTTCAACAAGCTGAAACGTTCACCTCATTTCATATTTCTCTGTGGATTTTCCGCATAAAATGATCAGTGTTTTGTGATCGTCTAATTGCATATATATATATATATATATATATATATATATATATATATATATATATATATATATATATATATATATATATATATATATATATATATATAGGGAAGGGAGTACCACCTCTGGCTGGAAGAAGGGGGACCCATAGCCTCGGAGGAAACCACACATAACGCATTGGAGGGAATGTGGGTCCCCTCCAATACAGTTTCTGTGTGCTTTTCTCCTACCACCTCCTTCCCTTTTTTTTTTTTTTTTTTTTCCTTTATTGTGTATTTAAAGGTTACAAAACATACAAGACAAATGCCTAAAGGTTATGGATCTCTTGAAGCTCCTCTGCTTCTGGACAGGAACCGAGGACGCAGCAAGCATTTCCCCTCTGGATCGCCACACTGAGACGCTGAAATAAAAAACTGGAAGCCCTTGGGTCTCTGGTGACGTCAATGAGCTTGGACCCCAATTCCTTGAGAAATCCCAAGGCACTCTTGCCCCAGGGGCCATGCGTCTCAGACGCTATGGGAACAAAGAGGTATTGACCTTCCAGTCGCCTGTACTTGAGTGATTTTGCTGTTTCCCTGTGGTTGGCCGCCCCACCTGCTTGATCAGCTCCGAAGTGTACATAGGTGTCAGCCAGGGTGGATACACATGTGTAGTCCCACACCAACTGTCTACCCTCCTTCCATGAGTATATGGTGATGCCATCAGGGCGAAGTGCTGGGAAATCCGGGTATGTATGTATAAATCCGGAGATGTATATATATATATATATATATATATATGCGAACAAGCCTGAATGGTCCCCAGGACAATATGCAACTGAATATTGTTATATATATATATATATATATATATATATATATATATATATATATATATATATATATATATATATATATATATACATATATATATATATATATATATATATATATATATATATATATATATATATATATATATATATGTCATTTTTCGAGTCCCACTGGTGGGTGTTGTCCAAAGATTATTAATCTTCACTTGTGGTTTATGCAAGTATAGGCTTATAAGCTGGACACGAGTTCTCTCACATTGACAGTGGCTTGACGAAAAATGCAGACTGACCCCACACTCATCTGGTGCCTTCGGGAAGTGGAGATGTTTGGGATATATATCTCGAACTATCTACTTCTTTGTAAGGTCTGATGGTGTAGTGGGTTAAAGCATACTAGTTATGGCAGCTTCTGGAAGGTAGTTGTGCTTTCTGGGTTCGAGTCCCACTGGTGGGTGTTGTCCAAAGATTATTAATCTTCACTTGTGGTTTATGCAAGTATAGGCTTATAAGCTGGACACGAGTTCTCTCACATTGACAGTGGCTTGACGAAAAATGCAGACTGACCCCACACTCATCTGGTGCCTTCGGGAAGTGGAGATGTTTGGGATATATATCTCGAACTATCTACTTCTTTTGTAAGGTCTGATGGTGTAGTGGGTTAAAGCATACTAGTTATGGCAGCTACTGGAAGGTAGTTGTGCTTTCTGGGTTCGAGTCCCACTGGTGGGTGTTGTCTAAAGATTATTAATCTTCACTTGTGGTTTATGCAAGTATAGGCTTATATATATATATATATATATATATTATATATATATATTATATATAGTGTCGGGGTTCACCGTAAGAGGGGCGAGTGACAGTATACACAAGGTCACTCACCATAGCCCTACGGGTCTTCACTCTATCCTCACGGCGCCACTGTACGCCAGGAGTGTATCCCAGTCAATCCCAATCGGCCTCTGATCGAGAAAGAGAGGGAACACAGCTTGTTCTCTTAACTACTGTGTGCCCGCCCCGGCATGGGCTCTACTACTAACCACAAGGTCGCCAACTGGTGTTTTCTGTGTCCAGTAACACGCCAGTGGTATGGTGGAATTGTGGTAACAGCGGCAAGAACACACTCAATAGATCTGATATCAGGCAGGTATTTATTTCTATCACTCTATTTCCTTTCATGTATTATATAGCCACAAGAAATATGGAGGGGATGATATAAACGCCAAGGTATTTTGTGTTTTACTTAAAACTCAAGACATCACATAATTATATCAATAAGCAAACAGCTATCTCATGTGAAAGTCGCTCGTTCTCACAAATAATTATTAACTCGCCAAGCTGGCAATGCTCCCCCTCACGTCAATGTCAAAATCAGCTGGGCGACTCCCACTGCGCGAATGTTCGTTTATTTGTTTGCCTGGCGTGAGGCGCCTGTTTCTTTAAATTCTCAAGGATCACTAAATGTTCAAACACACAATATCAATAGCAATAGAATGTAAATACTTCGCTGCACTGATCCTGAGCTCAATCGAACATTTCTATATTAATGAACACAATAATTCACTATCATGGTATAACACACTGCCCTTCATTTAATGATAACGAATGCAATTATATATTACTGGAGTTCTCAGTAATTCCTTTCGTGGCCGAATATTCAATTGATCACTGCACACATGAATGATTATTCAATACACAAGCATAGACATATATATATATAGATAAATCGTGGACATCAATAATAGTAATAATATAGTTACTGGGCACATAGCCTAACACCAAATACTGGTACATTTATATATATATATTCTCTCACTAAATGATCATATTAAAGTCTCATAAAAGACATTATCAACACAGTAAATTCATCAATTACTCCGGGTGCCTGCACACACCAATAATAATAATAAATACTGTGAGTGCTCTATGTAGCCCCACTCTGCACACTGGTGCCTTACTGTGACATAGGTGAGCCTTGCTCACGACATACAAAATACTCTGGCTAAATAATATAGCTGACTAAAGGGGAATTGGGAGGGAAACTAGAATCACCTACTTCCACCTATCCTCCGGTGAGAGTTGAGTTGTAGCTCCTGGTCCAGGCTCTTGCCTCGTGTAGGGAACGCCCCCACACACACCCTGTCGTGTCCTCCAGGAACTCAGTCAACGTCCCACAATAAACGCGTTGTCTCCGTGTTCTGTCCACCGCGGGTCCGTGCCCCTCCTCCACGTCTTGTAGGGTTGGAGTCGGTCTCCCGGCCGTCAACTTCTCCTCCCAACTACGACTGCCTGCCTACGTCTCGGCTGCAGTCGTACGGATTCCCAATTAGTGTCTTCTTTCACTACTTCCCAGTGGATTGGCCCAGCCGCTACGTCGTCACTGTGAAGCTATCAGACGTCCCAGACGATACTGCTTAGACTTCACCTGCACAGCACCCGACCCTGGAGCACTTGATGCTCAATATTCCGTCAATTCCCTCTTGGGTCCAGATATGGAATGAAGGAAGACCTCTGGTGTACTTGCAGACTACGGGTGACGCGTAAGATCCACGGGAGTGGCGTAATACTGTCAGATTGACAGGATCAACCTTCACACATCCGTCCACCTTGACATGTCGTGTCAAACTGATTCCCTCATGGAGGATTGGCCCAGCCACGACGTCATTACTGTGAAGCTATCAGCCGTCGCATACGTCGCTGCCTAGACTCCACTCTTGCACAACACCTGTCCATGGAGCACTTGTTGCTCAGTATTCTGTCAATTCCTTCTTCGGTCCACACATGAAATGAAGGAAGACCCCACAGGTGATGGCAGACCACGGGTGATGCGTAAATCCTCCGGAGTCGGGGTAAACTGTCCAACTGACAGGACCCCCCAGCGCACGTCCGACCTCCTTGACGTGCTGTCTTAGACTGATGGTGCCACCGCGGCGCGATGACCGGACCCCCCTTCCTTCGTGACGTCATATTCGCCATGGGAGGTTTTCATTGGCTCCCTGTGCCACGTCGCTGTCGGTGACCAATCTGGTGTCACTGATGTCACACAGTTTTGGCGGCAAAACAGAAGAGCCAGCGCCATATTGGCTTCCTTAATGGCCTATACCACAGCCCGAAATACTCTTCTTTTACAAATTTCTCGGCAAGGCGAGAACACTACACTTTCCCACATATATCAAACTGATGCCTGCGACGTAGAGAACGCTCGGGTAAAGTGGACATGACTCTTACAGCAGGCGTGGGCGAAATATAAGGGGGGGAACACCATCACATACCCCTCCCCTTAAAATAGGAGTCATGTCTGATTAGTGTATACGGGACAGGGCATCTGCTACTACGTTGTCTTTCCCTCGGATGAGTTTAATCTCCAACCAGTACTCCTGCCAACAATGCGAAACGCTCCTTACGTATCCGTTGACCGTTCCCACGGTCACTCCTGGTGTCCATTGTTCCTTCAGCACGGACAGAGGACTTTGCACCTCATGTCCATACACCAGCCGGAAAGGTGAGAAACCTAACGATCCTACCACTGCGTTACGTATGGCAAACAACGCAGGGCATACTGCTTCATCCCACACAGTTCCCTGCTCTGCGCAGAACACTCTCATCAGCATGCCGTCCTGTATGTAAAAATGAGTGGCCCTCTGATCAGGACCAACACGTCCTCCATTGGCCTCATGAATCAATTCGGGGAACTCTATCTGCTGCAGCTCCCCAAGACGAGTGCGGTCCACTCCGAGAGAACTGGCGAGGGTCACCTGTAACTCGCCATCCGGGCTGCCTTCGCCCTCCACTCGTTCTCTGGGTCTCATGAAGAGGTGATTGATTCCCAGGCTGTCGGACGTCTCCTCAGTCCCATCAGATCCGCACCCTCCGTGTCCTTCGCACTGCCTCGGAATCACAGCACAAACCGGGAACGCCACCATGGCGATTCCTTTCTCGCCCCCACAGGCGTCTAACACTCCGCCTGTCTCCTTATAGTGCTCTATGCATTCCTCGCTCTTCACGAGGTTCGGGAGGACATATCCTCCACATGCGTCATTTCCGAGGATGACTTGTGCCTCCATCTAGGGCATTGATGCACAGACCCCCACCACAAGGGTCTGGCAGCCATAATCAGAATTCAGAGTCACCTGGTGTAGGAGCATCCTCACTGGGCCTCCCACAGTGGTCACACATGCCTCCCCCACACTGGTACTCTCGTAACCCTCGGGGAACAGGGTTTCGTCCACCAGGGTAAAATATGCCCCAGTGTCTCTTAATATCTTCACCGGATGGGGTCTGCGTCCCCCATCCTTACGGTTCCCTCACACACGAATGGGTGAACTCTTTTCTCCCCACTCAGTACGGGTTCATCCCACACCCTCTCGGCGATCTGGTCCTCGACCCTCACGAAAGCCACGTTACCCCGCTGCTCAGGGTGTCTGCATTCCCGCGCGACGTGTCCGAATATTCCGCAGTTGTAGCAGCGGATCCTTCTTCTTCTGTGGATCTTCCTCGCGCCATTCATCGACTCCTCCGTTTCGGCAACAACTCTTGAGCTCTCAGTTTGGGACTTCTTTACCGGCTCCACAGCACAGTTTGATCCTCCATTGTCTCCACTCGAGAGGTGGGACTCGGGAGAACTCGCTCCCGTCCTCCATCCGTCCGTCCTTCTATATCTTCTCCCATATCCGGAGTGTACGGGCGGTCGGTGCCGTCCCTCTCGGTGTGGTCGCAGGGCTTCTTCCAGCATGTCAGCTCTGTCGGCTGCGGCTCTCAGGTCCTTAATGTCCGCCTCCTTTACTCTAACCCTGATTTCAGGAGAGAGAGCACGGACATAAACTTCTCCATGACCATAAGCCTCTTGACATCCTCAGCCGACTTCGCTCCCTCAGACTCCAGCCACTTCAGGAACTTCCTCTCCATGTCCCTCGCCGTCTCCGCATAAGATTTTCCTGGCGAACGGGTACATTCCCTGAATCTCTTCCTGTAGCTTTCCGGCGTTAACTTGAACGAGTGGAGCACGGCCCTCTTTACAGCATCGTAGTTGGTACACTCTTGGAGGTCGAGCATATTGTAGGCTTCACGAGCTTCACCGGTGAGCCTACCCTGAACCAGCTCCGCCCACTCCGCCCTCAGCCACCTCTTCAAAGTAGCAACCCTTTCGAAGTGGTCGAAGAAACCTTCAGCTTCGTTTGGTACAAAGACCGGCAAATCTCGCTCCCTCACTCGGCGGTCTTTCTGCTGTGGCGGAACAGGTGGAGCTAGCCCTAGCTCAGCTCGCTTCAGCTCCACATCCTTGTTAGCTTCTATCTCCTGCTGTTTCAGCCTAGCTTCTAGCTCGCGCTCCTCTCGCTCTTCATGCTTCAGTTGCGCTTCTTCTCTCCTCAGCTGTGCTTCTTGCTCTTGTTCTTCTTTGCGCTGCTGTGCCTCTGCTTCTCGCTCTTCTTTGCGCTGCTGTGCCTCTGCTTCTCGTTCTTCTTTGCGCTGCTGTGCCTCTGCTTCTCGCTCTTCTTTGCGCTGCTGTGCCTCTGCTTCTCGCTCTTCTTTGCGCTGCTGTGCCTCTCGCTCTTCTCTGCACAGCTGTGCCTCTCGCTCTTCTCTCTTCAGCTGTGCTTCCAGCTGCAGCTTCAATATTTCCAGCTTGACGCTGCGCCTGCTGCCGCTGGATCCCCTGCTGCTTCCACCAATGCTCAGGTGTTCTCCCGTACTAGCAGGTGTTTGTGGCCGTTCCTCCCCCAAAGCTTCGTCTCGTGCCCTGAGCTGTGCCATGATCTCCAGTCTTCTCTCTCCCACTTTGGAAGATCTCAGCTTTATCCCAAAATGGTCTGCTATCAATTGTAACTGTGCCTTGGTGCACTTCTCCAGCACCTGCTCATCTCTAGTGTCAATGAATCTTGTTACTTTATCATCCTCCATCTTGTGCTATGAGTGATAACCTGCACCTGATACCTAATACCACTGCAAAGTACCACAACTGCAACCTTTGTCTTGATCGTTATCCTGGCAAGGTCGCCAATGTCGGGGTTCACCGTAAGAGGGGCGAGTGACAGTATACACAAGGTCACTCACCGTAGCCCTGCGGGTCTTCACTCTATCCTCGCGGCGCCACTGTACGCCAGGAGAGTATCCCAGTCAATCCCAATCGGCCTCTGATCGAGAAAGAGTGGGAAGACAGCTTGTTCTCTTAACTACTGTGTGCTCGCCCCGGCATGGGCTCTACTACTAACCACAAGGTCGCCAACTGGTGTTTTTTGTGTCCAGTAACACGCCAGTGGTATGGTGGAATTGTGGTAACAGCGGCAAGAACACACTCAATAGATCTGATATCAGGCAGGTATTTATTTCTATCACTCTATTTCCTTTCATGTATTATATAGCCACAAGAAATATGGAGGGGATGATATAAACGCCAAGGTATTTTGTGTTTTACTTAAAACTCAAGACATCACATAATTATATCAATAAGCAAACAGCTATCTCATGTGCAAGTCGCTCGTTCTCACAAATAATTATTAACTCGCCAAGCTGGCAATGCTCCCCCTCACGTCAATGTCAAAATCAGCTGGGCGACTCCCACCGCGCGAATGTTCGTTTATTTGTTTGCCTGGCGTGAGGCGCGTGTTTCTTTAAATTCTCAAGGATCACTAAATGTTCAAACACACAATATCAATAGCAATGGAACGTAAATACTTCGCTGCACTGATCCTGAGCTCAATCGAACATTTCTATATTAAGGGGGCATATCATTCTAAATCGTTATAAATTAAAAGTTGTTCAATTTGCTTATATTTTTTTTATGAAATGGTTATAGAAAGGGCTGCAACTGGTTCAAGTTTCACCATCACACCCTAAACAGAAAAGGAGAAAAAAAATACACAACGTATTATGCAACGAATGTTCAACATTCTCAAATAATCTCAGGGAACACATATGTCAACTAAAATGTCTACTATGTGCTGTAGAAGCACAAACTCTTGTAATAATTGTAATATGTATGTGCAATATATTTATATTTAAATTTTTTTTTTTCAAGTTTTTTTTTTTCTTTTTTTTTTTTTGGCCAATATTTTTTTCTCGTTTGTTATCAAGGGATTTGCATGAAACTTGCACACCTTGCTCAATGGATGCTTATCTGCAAGGGTGCCAATTATAAACGAAATCTGTCGAAGTCAAGCTCAGCTACAGGTGGCCGAACTTGGATCTTTATTTTACTCTGGAAAGTAATTTACACCTTCAAATTACTTCAGAGCTTTCATTTATTAATCAATTTACATGCAAATTACACCTTATATGTAGCGTTTGCGCTTCTACAGAATCTAGTAGACATTTTAGTCCAAAGTCTATTTGTTGATTTTATAAAAATTTATAAATATCATATATTGCATATTTTTTTAGAAGGGTAACTTTGAAAAAATATATTATTGCACTAAACACTTTTTTGATAAAACTGATCACTAGAATCCTTTATTATGTGCTTAATTTAATATCTGAGTGTTATAGAAATGATTTTAGTTGACACATGTGTTCCCTGAAACTATTTGAAAATTCGTTGCATAATTCGTTGTTTATTTTTTTTCTCCTTTTCTGTTTAGGGTGTGATGATGAAACTTGGACCAGCTGCAGCGCTTTCTATAACCATTTCAAAAAAAAAAATTATAAGCAAATTGAACCACTTTTAATTTTACATTGATATGCCCCCTTAATGAACACAATAATTCACTATCATGGTATAACACACTGCCCTTCATTTAATGATAACGAATGCAATTATATATTACTGGAGTTCTCAGTAATTCCTTTCGTGGCCGAATATTCAATTGATCACTGCACACATGAATGATTATTCAATACACAAGCATAGACATATATATATATAGATAAATTGTGGACATCAATAGGAGTAATAATATAGTTACTGGGCACATAGCCTAACACCAAATACTGGTACATTTATATATATATATTCTCTCACTAAATGATCATATTAAAGTCTCATAAAAGACATTATCAACACAGTAAATTCATCAATTACTCCGGGTGCCTACACACACCAATAATAATAATAAATACCGTGAGTGCTCTGTAGCCCCACTCTGCACACTGGTGCCTTACTGTGACATAGGTGAGCCTTGCTCATGACATACAAAATACTCTGGCAAAATAATATAGCTGACTAAAGGGGAATTGGGAGGGAAACTAGAATAACCTACTTCCACCTATCCTCCGATGAGAGTTGAGTTGTAGCTCCTGGTCCAGGCTCCTGCCTCGTGTAGGGAACGCCCCCACACACACCCTGTCGTGTCCTCCAGGAACTCAGTCAACGTCCCACAATAAACGCGTCGTCTCCGTGTTCTGTCCACCGCGGGTCCGTGCCCCTCCTTCACGTCTTGTAGGGTTGGAGTCGGTCTCCTGGCCGTCAACTTCTCCTCCCAACTACGGCTGCCTGCCTATGTCTCGGCTGCAGTCGTACGGATTCCCAATTAGTGTCTTCTTTCACTGCTTCCCAGTGGATTGGCCCAGCCGCTACGCCGTCACTGTGAAGCTATCAGACGTCCCAGACGATACTGCTTAGACTTCACCAGCACAGCACCCGACCCTGGAGCACTTGATGTTCAATATTCCGTCAATTCCCTCTTGGGTCCACATATGGAATGAAGGAAGACCTCTGGCGTACTTGCAGACTACGGGTGACGTGTAAGATCCACGGGAGTGACGTATTACTGTACGCCACTCCCGTGGCGTACAGAGCCAGCGCCATATTGGCTTCCTAAAGGGCTTATACCACAGCCCGAAATACTCTTCTTTTACAAATTTCTCGGCAAGGCGAGAACACTACACTTTCCCACATATATCAAACTGATGCCTGCGACGTAGAGAACGCTCGGGTAAAGTGGACATGACTCTTACAGCAGGCGTGGGAGAAATATAAGGGGGGGAACACCGTCAATAGCAGTCTTTCCTGTAGATATATATTATTAAATATGACCGAAAAAGTAAGATTAATAATTCTAACACGAATTTTCTCAATCTTTCGTACATTTCTTTTCACTGTTGGAGGTAAATCAAAAATCAATTCTCCAAAATTCATTTTTATTTCTAGTCTGACGCGACACAAGCGCGTTTCGTAAAACCTATTACATTTTCAAAGACTTTAGTTCACAAATACACAACTGAATAGAACTTACGCATCTCCGATTTTATATCTACATTTGAGTGAGGTGGAAGGGGTGATGTGGCATTAACACAAGACAGAACAAGATGTGGTATTAATAGGGTATTAGTTTCATCAACACAAGACAGAACAAGAGTATTAATAGGGTATTAATTTCATCAACACAAGACAGAACACGAAACAATGGATATTGAAACAGAAGTGTTTGTAGAAAGCCTATTGGTCCATATTTCTTGATGCTTCTATATTGGAGCGGAGTCTTGAGGTGAGTAGAATATAGTTGTGCAATAATTGGCTGTTGATTGCTGGTGTTGACTTCTTGATGTGTAGTGCCTCGCAAACGTCAAGCCGCCTGCTATCGCTGTATCTTTCGATGATTTCTGTGTTGTTTACTAGGATTTCTCTGGCGATGGTTTGGTTGTGGGAAGAGATTATATGTTCCTTAATGGAGCCCTGTTGCTTATGCATCGTTAAACGCCTAGAAAGAGATGTTGTTGTCTTGCCTATATACTGTTTTTTTTTTGAGCTTACAATCCCCAAGAGGGCATTTGAAGGCATAGACGACGTTAGTCTCTTTTAAAGCGTTCTGTTTTGTGTCTGGAGAGTTTCTCATGAGTAGGCTGGCCGTTTTTCTGGTTTTATAGTAAATCGTCAGTTGTATCCTCTGATTTTTGTCTGTAGGGATAACGTTTCTATTAACAATATCTTTCAGGACCCTTTCCTCCGTTTTATGAGCTGTGGAAAAGAAGTTCCTGTAAAATAGTCTAATAGGGGGTATAGGTGTTGTGTTAGTTGTCTCTTCAGAGGTTGCATGGCTTTTCACTTTCCTTCTTATGATGTCTTCGACGAAACCATAGACGAAGCCGTTATTGACTAGGACCTGCCTTACCCTACAGAGTTCTTCGTCGACTTGCTTCCATTCTGAGCTGTGGCTGAGAGCACGGTCGACATATGCGTTAACAACACTCCTCTTGTACCTGTCTGGGCAGTCGCTGTTGGCATTTAGGCACATTCCTATGTTTGTTTCCTTAGTGTAGACTGCAGTGTGGAAACCCCGCCCTTTTCCATGACTGTTACATCTAGAAAGGGCAGCTTCCCATCCTTTTCCACATCGTAAGTGAAACGCAGCACGGAACTCTGCTCAAATGCCTCCTTCAGCTCCTGCAGATGTCTGACATCAGGTACCTGTGTAAAAATGTCGTCAACATACCTGCAGTATATGGCCGGTTTCAAGTTCATGTTGACTAAGACTTTTTGCTCGATGGTACCCATGTAGAAGTTTGCAAACAGGACACCTAGGGGAGAACCCATGGCGACCCCATCTACTTGCTTATACATGTGCCCATCCGGGCTCAAGAAGGGTGCCTCTTTAGTACAAGTTTGGAGTAGTTTCCTCAGAATATTTTCTGGTATGTCAAGAGGAGTACAGGCTGGATCACGATACACTCTGTCGGCTATCATTCCGATTGTCTCGTACACAGGTACGTTGGTAAACAGCGATTCTACGTCCAACGAGGCTCTTATCCCTGTGGCCCGTGTGCCCCGCAGTAAGTCAACAAATTCCTTTGGAGACTTCAGGCTGAAGGCGCAAGGAACATAAGGAGTCAGCAGGCCGTTGAGTCGCTTCGAAAGTCTGTACGTGGGTGTGGGTATCTGGCTAATGATTGGCCGAAGTGGGTTTCCAGGCTTGTGTGTCTTGACATTTCCATACGCATATCCAGGTTCATATTCCCCAATGATCTTTGGCAGGTGGAGTCCGGATTTCTTGGCGTTCACAGTTTCGATCAGTTTGTTGACCTTTGCTTTTAATTCAGCTGTAGTGTCCTTCATTACCCTTTGGAACTTAGTTTGGTCAGAGAGTATGATGTTCATTTTCGCCAGATATTCGTCTTTTTTAAGAATGACATATATTGGCGACTTGTCACCTCTCATTGGCACAACTATATTCTACCCACCTCTAGACTCCGCTCCAATATAGAAGCATCAAGAAATATGGACCAATAGGCTTTCTACAAACACTTCTATTCAATACCCATTGTTTCGTGTTCTGTCTTGTGTTGATGAAATTAATACCCTATTAATACCACCTCTTGTTCTGTCTTGTGTTGATGAAATTAATACCCTATTAATGCCACCTCTTGTTCTGTCTTGTGTTAATGCCACATCACCCCTTCCACCTCACTCAAATGTAGATATAAAATCGGAGATGCGTAAGTTCTATTCAGTTGTGTATTTGTGAACTAAAGTCTTTGAAAATGTAATAAGTTTTACGAAACGCGCTCGTGTCGCGTCAGACTAGAAATAAAAATGAATTTTGGAGAATTGATTTTTGATTTACCTCCAACAGTGAAAAGAAATGTACGAAAGATTGAGAAAATTCGTGTTAGAATTATTAATCTTACTTTTTCGGTCATATTTAATAATATATATATATATATATATATATATATATATATATATATATATATATATATATATATATATATATATATATATATACATATATATATATATATATATATATATATATATATATATATATATATATATATATATATATTAAATATGACCGAAAAAGTAAGATTAATAATTCTAACACGAATTTTCTCAATCTTTCGTACATTACGCTTCACTGTTGGAGGTAAATCAAAAATCAATTCTCCAAAATTAATTTTTATTTGTGAACTAAAGTCTTTAAAAATGTAATAAGTTTTACGAAACGCGCCCGTGTCGCGTCAGACTAGAAATAAAAATGAATTTTGGAGAATTGATTTTTGATTTACCTCCAACAGTGAAGCGTAATGTACGAAAGATTGAGAAAATTCGTGTTAGAATTATTAATCTTACTTTTTCGGTCATATTTAATAATATATGTCCACAGGAAAGACTGCTACCAAAATATACTAATATTAAAGCGCACGACCCAGCAGCAAGGAATCAAGCCTTCACGATAAAATATCGCCAGGATCTGATTCGTGATCAGATATACAAGGCAGAGAATGAAATCAAAGACAACAAAACGCAACTACTTCATGCTACAAACGAGTGGAGAAATAGCAACATCGACGATAGTATCCGTACCCGCATTGAACAACACCTCGACATCCTCACAGACCAACATCACCTCTGCACTGAAACAAGGATTATCAAGAAACTAACAACATTATATGGAGGACCTATGGCAATTCCACGACCAAGAGATGGCTTCCTGAACCTTACAGGAATTAACCTCACTGAGGACAAAGTCACTCTCCTAAATCTGGGCATAAACTGTCATGTTATGTCCAGACCGAGTGAGATGGCCCGGAAAGTAGAGTTGGAAATTCTGTTGGACGACATATTCGACCTCGAGACACAAAAGAAGGTCACTACCAAAGATACCTTACAAGCAGAACTTATTGCAGAAGGAGGAAAGAATCGAGGCAACTACAGAAGCACCATACTGTCCCCCGAGCTTAAAGCGGCAGCTAAAAGCCTTCATGAGAACAAGGAGATAGTTGTCAGGAGAGGTGACAAGTCGCCAATATATGTCATTCTTAAAAAAGACGAATATCTGGCGAAAATGAACATCATACTCTCTGACCAAACTAAGTTCCAAAGGGTAACGAAGGACACTACAGCCGAATTAAAAGCAAAGGTCAACAAACTGATCGAAACTGTAAACGCCAAGAAATCCGGACTCCACCTGCCAAAGATCATTGGGGAATATAAACCTGGATATGCGTATGGAAATGTCAAGACGCACAAGCCTGGAAACCCACTTCGGCCAATCATTAGCCAGATACCCACACCCACGTGCAGACTGGCGAAGCGACTCAACGGCCTGCTGACTCCTTATGTTCCTTGCGCCTTCAGCCTGAAGTCTCCAAAGGAATTTGTTGACTTACTGCGGGGCACACGGGCCACAGGGATAAGAGCCTCGTTGGACGTAGAATCGCTGTTTACCAACGTACCTGTGGACGAGACAATCGGAATGATAGCCGACAGAGTGTATCGTGATCCAGCCTGTACTCCTCTTGACATACCAGAAAATATTCTGAGGAAACTACTCCAAGCTTGTACTAAAGAGGCACCCTTCTTGAGCCCGGATGGGCACACGTATAAGCAAGTAGATGGGGTCGCCATGGGTTCTCCCCTAGGTGTCCTGTTTGCAAACTTCTACATGGGTACCATCGAGCAAAAAGTCTTAGTCGACATGAACTTGAAACCGGCCATATACTGCAGGTATGTAGACGACATTTTTACACAGGTACCTGATGTCAGACATTTGCAGGAGCTGAAGGAGGCATTTGAGCAGAGTTCCGTGATGCGTTTCACTTACGAGATGGAAAAGGATGGGAAGCTGCCCTTTCTAGATGTAACAGTCATGGAAAAGGGCGGAGGTTTCCACACTGCAGTCTACACTAAGGAAATAAACATAGGAATGTGCCTAAATGCCAACAGCGACTGCCCAGACAGGTACAAGAGGAGTGTTGTTAACGCATATGTCGACCGTGCTCTCAGCCACAGCTCAGAATGGAAGCAAGTCGACGAAGAACTCTGTAGGGTAAGGCAGGTCCTAGTCAATAACGGCTTCTCCAATGGTTTCGTCGAAGACATCATAAGAAGGAAAGTGAAAAGCCATGCAACCTCTGAAGAGACAACTAACACAACACCTATACCCCCTATTAGACTATTTTACAGGAACTTCTTTTCCACAGCTCATAAAACGGAGGAAAGGGTCCTGAAAGATATTGTTAATAGAAATGTTATCCCTACAGACAAAAATCAGAGGATACAACTGACGATTTACTATAAAACTAGAAAAACGGCCAGCCTACTCATGAGAAACTCTCCAGACACAAAACAGAACGCTTTAAAAGAGACTAACGTCGTCTATGCCTTCAAATGCCCACTTGGGGACTGTAAGCTCCAAAAAACCCAGTATATAGGCAAGACAACAACATCTCTTTCTAGGCGTTTAACGATGCATAAGCAACAGGGCTCCATTAAGGAACATATAATCTCTTCCCACAACCAAACCATCGCCAGAGAAATCCTAGTAAACAACACAGAAATCATCGAAAGATACAGCGATAGCAGGCGGCTTGACGTTTGCGAGGCACTACACATCAAGAAGTCAACACCAGCAATCAACAGCCAATTATTGCACAACTATATTCTACCCACCTCAAGACTCCGCTCCAATATAGAAGCATCAAGAAATATGGACCAATAGGCTTTCTACAAACACTTCTATTCAATATCCATTGTTTCGTGTTCTGTCTTGTGTTGATGAAATTAATACCCTATTAATACTCTTGTTCTGTCTTGTGTTGATGAAATTAATACCCTATTAATACCACATTTTGTTCTGTCTTGTGTTAATGCCACATCACCCCTTCCACCTCACTCAAATGTAGATATAAAATCGGAGATACGTAAGTTCTATTCAGTTGTGTATTTGTGAACTAAAGTCTTTGAAAATGTAATAAGTTTTACGAAACGCGCCCGTGTCGCGTCAGACTAGAAATAAAAATGAATTTTGGAGAATTGATTTTTGATTTACCTCCAACAGTGAAGCGTAATGTACGAAAGATTGAGAAAATTCGTGTTAGAATTATTAATCTTACTTTTTCGGTCATATTTAATAATATATGTCTACAGGAAAGACTGCTACCAAAATATACTAATATATATATATATATATATATATATATATATATATATATATATATATATATATATATATATATATATATATATATATATATATATATATATATATATATAATTTTTTTAAATTGCATACCACCTCTAGCTGGAAGAAGGGGGACCCATAGCCTCGGAGGAAACCACGCATAACGCAATAAAGGAATGCTTAGATCCCCTCCAATACAGTTTCTGTGTGCTTTCCTCCTACCATCCCCTTCCTTTTTTATTTTTTGTGCTTTATTATGTATTTGATGGTTACAAGATATACATGGGTTGATACAAAAATAATAATACAAAAAGGTGCTTAAAGGTTATGGATCTCTTGAAAAACACGACAATGGGAAACATTGATGAATGTCTCAGACGGGTTCGATCATTGTTGCAAGTCAAAAACTTCTTCGAATTCCTCTGAAGTTGGACTAGTGCCCAAGACTCAACAGGCATTTTCCCTCTGAATAACAACACTGAGGCGCTGGAACAAGAAACTTTTTGCTCTCTGGTCATTTGTAGCGCTGATCAATTTGTCCCCCAATTCCTTCAGGAACTTCAATGCATATTTTCCCCACGAACCAAGGGTCTCTGAGCTGATCGGAACAAAGCTGTAACAGTGTGCCAGACCTCTGTATTTAATAATTTTCTGCGATTCCCTGAAAGAAGCAGCACCATCGCTTTCACATGTGCCGTAGTGGAGGTAGGTACTGGCCAGTGTGGCAACGCACATGTAGTCCCATACCACTTGCTTACCATCCTTCCAAGGTAGCAAGGTGACCCCATCTGGGCGCTTCTGAGGGTCGTTAGGTCTGAATAACCTAATATATATATATAACCTAACCTAATATATATATATATATATATATATATATATATATATATATATATATATATATATATATATATATATATATATATATATATATATATATATATATATATATATGTCGTAATTAGTAGCCAGAACGCACTTCTCAGCCTACTAAGCAAGGCCCGATTTGCCTAATAAGCCAAGTTTTCCTGAATTATTATATTTTCTCTAATTTTTTTCTTATGAAATGATCAAGCTACCCATTTCATTATGTTTGAGGTAAATTTTCTTTTATTGGAGGTAAAATTTACGTAGATATATGACCGAACCTAACCAACCCTACCTAACCTAACCTAACCTATCTTTATAGGTTAGGTTAGGTTAGGTAGCCGAAAAAAGTTAGGTTAGGTTAGGTAGTCAAAAAACAATTAATTCATGAAAACTTGGCTTATTATGCAAATCGGGCCTTGCATAGTAGGCTGAGAAGTGTGTTCTAGCTACTAGGTACGACATATATATATATATATATATATATATATATATATATATATATATATATATATATATATATATATATATATATATATATATATATATA
Source organism: Procambarus clarkii (assembly GCF_040958095.1). NCBI lineage: Eukaryota > Metazoa > Arthropoda > Malacostraca > Decapoda > Cambaridae > Procambarus > Procambarus clarkii. The sequence goes on along the minus strand of NC_091206.1, from coordinate 33,161,780 downwards.
TATATATATATATGTCGTACCTAATAGCCAGAACGCAATTCTCAGCCTACTATTCAAGGCCCGATTTGCCTAATAAGCCAAGTTTTCGTGAATTAATGTTTTTTCGTCTACCTAACCTACCTAACCTAACCTAACCTAGCTTTTTTTGGCTACCTAACCTAACCTTACCTATAAATATAGGTTAGGTTAGGTTAGGTAGGGTTGGTTAGGTTCGGTCATATATCTACGTTAATTTTAACTCCAATAAAAAAAAATTGACCTCATACATAGAGAAAAGGGTTGCTTTATCATTTCATAAGACAAAAATTATAGTAAATATATTAATTCAGGAAAACTTGGCTTATTAGGCAAATCGGGCCTTGAATAGTAGGCTGAGAAGTGAGTTCTGGCTACTAGGTACGACATATATATATATATATATATATATATATATATATATATATATATATATATATATATATATATATATATATGTCGTACCTAATAGCCAGAACGCACTTCTCAGCCTACTATTCAAGGCCCGATTTGCCTAATAAGCCAAGTTTTCATGAATTAATGTTTTTTCGTCTACCTAACCTACCTAACCTAACCTAACCTAGCTTTTTTTGGCTACCTAACCTAACCTTACCTATAAATATAGGTTAGGTTAGGTTAGGTAGGGTTGGTTAGGTTCGGTCATATATCTACGTTAATTTTAACTCCAATAAAAAAAATTGACCTCATACATAGAGAAAAGGGTTGCTTTATCATTTCATAAGAAAAAAATTATAGTAAATATATTAATTCAGGAAAACTTGGCTTATTAGGCAAATCGGGCCTTGAATAGTAGGCTGAGAAGTGAGTTCTGGCTACTAGGTACGACATATATATATATAAATATATTACATATATATATATATATATATATATATATATATATATATATATATATATATATATATATATATATATATATATATATATATATATATTGTGGGACATTTGGGGCTTGAATCTAATTATTTAAATATTAATGTAGTAAATTAAATTACGATGGACCACCCGCTTTTATAGTAAAGAGGGAAACTGAGAATTTCTGATCATTAGATAATTCCTAGATGAACCAGTAACTATGGATAAAATACTAGAGAATATGATCATAGAAATAATTAATGGGCTGTATAATTAAATGAATCAAACCCTCAAACACCTACATTGGGGGGTTATTACTGGAACTCAGTACGTCCAGGAACTAGTGTGGTTCGTTCACTAATCCAAGATTTAATAATCTAATCCTATGAATTATTATGAAACCAATCTCATTACCATTAATGGGAACATAGATTATGAGTATAATAATGATAATCACAATAAACACATGTTAATCCAAAAGGAGTTCTGCATGTAAATAATTCCAGATAATTAATAAAGGAATACAAAAGGAATCTTAGCTTAATGACGATTCCTTTGTGTAAGTCACGACGCTTCCTCTAATTCCCTGGGCTTGGCTGGCTGACGAGTGGGATGGATTAACATGGGAGAAGGGGGCAGGGAGAATTCTTCTCACGTGCTGCAAAACAAATATTTACAGTAGCAACTACTTAAACTACTGAATCTCTATGTTCAAGAAATTAATATTAACAGGAGATAATGGGTATTGACCTGTGGTTTGGTGTTGGTATACGTCGTTACGGCAAATCACCCAGCTACTATTCTACACCCTATACGATGCATCAAATAAGGATAAGATACTTAGCTAATATGGGCACTGTATAAGTTTTAAGATTGCCGAAATTCGCGTCCCAGGCTCTGGCTTCACCTATCCTGGATAATGGCGTGCTTCACTGGCCGGTCACGTGTAGTCAAGAACCACATTAAAAAGGTTCCTTATATTACACCGACACCAGTTGAAGATATTATCTGCAAGGTTGTTCACGCCTCACAGTGGCGACTTTCATCTGAGGATGGATAACGTCAACCCTGATGACTGGGCAATGGCGTCTCCTCGTGAGCACGATGCGGACAGGTCTGCTCGAGAGCTTGCATCCACGTGTACTGGTGTGCCCTCCTCACCCACGCCGTGTCTCGCGTTCATTAGACAAATTATTGTCATGAATATTAGTATTTCTCGCATTTGTGCTTGAAATGTTGGAGACAGGACGGGTTTATTATTTAGAAGAGGGAAATATTATTATTTGCCAATTTAGTGATAGTAAACATATAAGGGAGAGGAATTAATGTCTCTCCATGGCATTCACTTGTGACGTTAATTTTTATTACTAGATATCTGCTATAACTATAAACTCTCTATTTGGCTTTAGTTGGAGGTCAGTTTATCTGTAATTAATTATCACACAGAACGCCTTGTTTATAGAGAATCGAATTTAATTCTCAGATACATTAAATATAATGTGTTTATTGTAATGAAATCTGACGCAATACTGGCGTCGGGTGACGTGAGAATTCTAGCCTACTGCACAGATGAAATTATTAGTACATGATCATTCTACGTGGTGTTAATTTTACTTACTACAATAATCAGTAGAGTTAGTAATAATTAATGAGAATACAACAGTGTTGTATTCGGTGTTGGAAATTTCCAACATAACTCCGGGGGGAGGATTCTAGGGTCGTAGTGTACTGTGGAGTACTGACCTATCCCGAAGTGATATTAAGATTAGTGTATTAGTAGGTTAATATGCTAGTATGTTAGTACGCACATAACGAACGTCCCGGATTTATCAAGGACTTACAAGAACTTGAGTCTTGCTATTTACATGTCAAATGAAACATGTTATTTATAGCCTACACAATATTAATAGATTTTAACTCACACAATTTAAACAACAGAATCTACTGTGATGGGGATATCCTGGGTCATAGTGAGAGAGAGAGAGAGAGAGAGATATATACAAGAGTTGTTACATTCTTGTACAGCCACTAGTACGCGTAGCGTTTCGGGCAAGTCCTTAATCCTATGGTCCCTGGAATACGATCCCCTGCCGCGAAGAATCGTTTTTTCATCCAAGTACACATTTTACTGTTGCGTTAAACAGAGGCTACAGTTAAGGAATTGCGCCCAGTAAATCCTCCCCGGCCAGGATACGAACCCATGACATAGCGCTCGCGGAACGCCAGGCGAGTGTCTTACCACTACACCACGGAGACTGCTAACGTCTCTTGACTTGTAATGGTTTGTTACTCGACATCCCATCGCAGCATCATCATAGTTATCTAAGTGGGATGTAAAGGAAATTACTCTTGTTCAGAGTTGTAATAGGCTTGCAAATTCCGCCTACATTGTTGAGCAGCAGCTCTAGTGGGGCGGTTGCTTGGAGGATCAAAATTATTACCCTCGAAAATTATTGGGGAAACTGGATCTGGCTGATATTCTTGCTCAGTCAGTTCAAGGGAAACCAGCTTCTCTAAAGTTTTTAGAGTAGTGTTGCCTCGGCATAAAACTTTAACTACTCTCAGGACACCCTGATGATCTGGATGAATGGCAATAATTTTGCCTATAGGCCACTCTGACCTTGGTCCATCACTGTCGACTAGTACTAGGTCCCCTGGTTTTAATTGCACCTTATTGTAAGGACTCGAAGCTCCGTAGTGGTACTCTCATAGAGCTGTGAGGTACTCTCGAGTCCACACCTCATTCCACCTGTTAATAACTCTGGAGAGATGCTGGTAGCTTTCCACCAAGTCTCCTCTGGTCACATGTGACGGGTCTACAGGGTCCTCTTCGGCTAAAGGGATGAGAGGGCTCAATAGACCTCCATGGATCAAGTGTGAGGGGCTTAGAGGTTCTCTCTGGGTGAAATCATCAGACAGGTAGGTTATTGGGCGGTTATTGACTCGCGCCTCGATTTCCACAACAATAGTTTGGAGTTCTGAGTAACTGACCTTTTGTCGGTGTAAAGTTTTCCTTAGACACTTCTTGACTGTGCCTACCATTCGCTCATAGAACCCACCTTGCCAAGGGGCTCTCGGTGCTATGAATTTCCAGTGACATTGTCGTCTCTGTAGGACTGACTGTACTTCTGGGTGGTTCCAGACTTCTCGCAAACAAGTTTCTCTTGCCACAAAATTGGAACCATTGTCCGATATCATTAATTTAGGACACGATCGGCGGGCAGCAAATCTGCGGAAAGCTTGAATGAGAGCTTCAGCACTCATGTCTGGAGTGACCTCTAAATGTACGCCTCTGGTTGTAGCACACGTAAAGAGACAAATGTACGCCTTCACTGGTATATTATCTGGGTTACCAGTGAGGAGTAAGGCTCCTGTATAATCAACACCAGTGGTTTCGAAAGGACGAAGATGAACCACTCGCTCTTCTGGGAGTGGTGGAGGTCCTGGGTAAGGACATACTCTAGCGTCGTATCTCTTACAGATTACACAAGATTTAATAATTGTCTTAACTGTCTGACGACCTTGAGGAAGCCAGTACTTTTGTCTAAGGCCGGTGAGAGTATCTAAAACTCCACCATGTAAGGTACCATATTGATGGCGGTGTAAGACAAGAAGTTTAGTGATGATGTGATGACGAGGTAGGAGAATTGGATTCTTTGTGTCCAAATCAATTTTTGCATGTAGCAAACGTCCTCCACATCGTAGTATGTTATGAGTGTTGGCATCATACCAGATGCCTGGAGACTTAGTTAATTTATCTGGAAGATTTTCATATTCACTTCCATATGTCTCTTGTTGTGCACGTTTGATCCAGTAGAGGATAGGATTGGGAAACTTATGTCGAATTCCTACCTTAGCATAGAAATCAAACACGTGTGCAGTCACTCGTAACAATTTGCTTAAGTTAGAATAATGGTGAGGATCAATGGCTAATGTTCGTTGAGGTTCTGGTTCTTTCATGGGAGTGGTGATATTGGTCACTATGACTTGTGGCTTTTGTTTGGGCCACTGACCACCAACAAGCCATGAAGGTCCATTGAACCACAGCGAAGGCTTGACAAGTTGCTTTAATGTTAACCCTCGCGATAAATAATCTGCAGGATTGTCCTTAGTAGGAACATGTCTGAATTTATATCCAGCAGATAAATCATGAATCTCCCTGACGCGATTACTGACGTAAGGAGTTTTGTTGTTATTGTTTCTTACCCATTGTAAGACTGCTTCGTTGTCTGACCACACTACAATCTCACCAAAGTGGATATTATTGAGTGTCTTTGCCAGGCAATGAGCCAATCTTACTCCCACTAGCAATGCAGTCAACTCCATCTGAGGTAAAGATCTCTTCTTAATGGGAGCAACTCTTGCTTTAGATGTGAGCAAAATTGATTGTGCACTGTTAACTAAATAGGCTACTGCGCCATATGCTTTGCCAGAGGCATCGCAAAAAACGTGCAAATTGGTGGGTAAGTTCGGTCCTGAAGCATTACGAGGAAATTTCAAAACACCTAACTGATTAAAATCCGTTGAGAGTATTTGCCATTTGGCTTGTAACTCACTTGATAACGGATCATCCCATCCCATATGTTTCTGCCAGCACTCCTGCATTAGGAGTTTGCCCCTTATTAATATAGGACTAAGTAGGCCTAAAGGGTCAAATGGTTGACTGACAAATGAGAGCAGTGTTCTCATGGTAAGGGTTGATTTATCAGTTTGTACTGACTTGACATTCATCTCGTCAGTGCTGGTGTTCCATTCCACGCCTAGAAACTTTAATTGACTGGGTACCTGATAATCTGGAAATTCTTTCTCGATTACCTGGTTAAGCAGCTTATTATTTGAAGCCCATGACTGTAGTGGCATATTGGCTCCTAATAGTTCACGGTTAGCCTCATGGTAGATTTCTACCAGATCAGCTTGATCATTAGTTGTCCCCTGGAAATTGTCGACATACAAGTTGTCGCTAATGGTTGCTTTATAAGGGCTGTTTGATTTCCTCAAATGCGTGTCTAATGTTGCTTGCAAAAGAAACGGTGAGGACGAAGCTCCAAATAATACTGAAGCAAAACGATAGGTGATTACTTCACTGTTAGGATCCAGTGGATCCTTAAACCAGAGGAATTTTGTGTAGTCACGATCTTCCTCCTGTAACCCTACTCGGAGAAAGGCTTTGCTGATGTCCGCCGTATAGGCAAAAATGCCTGTGCGAAATCGTAACAACACATCATGTAACCTTTGTGTTAGGCTAGGTCCCGTTTGGAGACATTCATTTAAAGACACACTGCTCGGCTTTACTTTAGCACTGCAGTTAAAGACAATACGAATAGGTGTTGTCAATGAGTCTTTCACCACGGCGTGATGAGGTAAATAATGACCTGTTTTTCGGTCATCGTGTTCAACAACTTCAATGAATTTACTGTTAAGTTGTTGTTGGATAAGTTGATGATACATGTTCAGTTTGTCTGGCTGCTTCTGTAGTCGTGTTAATTGAGACTGCAATTGTGAGGCTGCCATTATATAATTAACTGGAAGTTGTGGATGATCCAACTTCCATGGGAGTCTTACCCAGTATTGTTTATTTGAGTAGACAACTGTATCTAGATATTGCTGGTAAGTCCACGTATCATCAGGATTTGGTTGCTCAGGGATGATGCCTAAGGTGTCTAAATCCCACAAACGATGTATTGGTGGGTCAGACTCAATATCTTCAGATATTTCCCTGAAACGTAAGGGTGACTGTTCCAAGCCTAGTCACGCCACGATTACATTATTGGATTGTTGGTTTGTGGACGCTGGACCTTGTCTGAAAAGCACTGGTCCTGTAAGCAATTTGCCTCCTGCGGACGACAACAAATTCATACCATGTTGCCTAGTGCATCCAGTTATAAACTTGTAATAATGATCCGCGCCTATAAGTATTCCAACATCTGTGAGGCAGTCAGAATTTATTTTATAATCTGCTAGCCTCATGCGGTTTCGTTTAAGGTGTCTCGCAGTGCGAGCTAACCCTGTGACCTGCAGGTCTGTAGGAATTTTATCCACTACTACCGCTTGGATTGGATTAGTAGAAGATCCGAGTCTTACTAATACTTTGACTACCTTGTAGTCACGAGGTCCACTATTTGACAAGAAACCAGAAATATTTAACCTCACACTTTTGGCAGGTTTCAAATTTAACTCATCTACCAACTGTTGTGTAATGAAGGTTTTCTGTGAACCTTGGTCAAAAAGACCTCTAGTGTTAATTCTAGATCTTCGGTTTATTAGTTTAAGTTGAGCTGTAGGTAGAGTAGTATTATTGCCTGACTCAGTAGCAAGTACATTCACTTCTTGATGTACTTTGCAATATTGCACTGCGGTAGAATTCGTAGAATTCTCTCCAGTGGTCATGGTAGGTGTAGAAGATTTTCTACATAAGGCGTAGTGGTGTACACCTTGGCTGCATCTGTTACAGGGACGTAGATGAACTACACATTTTTTGGGATCATGAGAGCCCATGCACCTGGTGCACTTGCGTATTTCTTGCAACCTTTTAATCCTAGGATTATAAGTAGGATAAACAGAGCATTGGTATGCGGTATGCCCTTGATTGCAGAGCAGACACCTTCTCTGTTTAATAGACTTGGTCTCTTTAGCAGACAAATCATTGGTTATCTCAGAAGGAGACACGCATATGTACCTACATTTCCACTTCTTTTCCCAGTGGGTGGAGTAGTTCTTGATGTAAATTTATTAGACTTATTTAAAGTCTGTTTAGGTTTGATAGAAGTGTCAACTTGAGCTGAGTTACGATGGGAGTTAGTAGAGGAGTTTGAAACTTTCTCCCCGTCTTGATTGGCTCTTTGTCTCTCGACTAAGGTATGCAGACCTTCTGTGATCTCTTTCAAAGTCAAAAAAGTCGTATTGTACATAGTACACAACTTATCTAAAGTTTCTCTTGGCAATTTTCGCTTAACAACTACTTTAGTCATCCATTCAGCTGACTGGATTTGGACTTTAAGGCTTAAGGCCTTGAGTAAAGTCTCTAACTCTAGTCTGAAAATTTGGAGAGACTCTGCGGAATTATTAGCAGAGGGTAAATCCAGCAATTTTTGAACTAAGACAGTAACAGTTCTCTCCGTGTTGTCGTAGTTGGTTTTGAGCAATTGAACAGCTGATGTGTAACCATCACTGGTCAGTGTTATATTGGAGATTACTTTCAAGGCTTTGTGGTGTTTGTGTGTTACTGAGGAAGTCTTGGTTGTAGGGTTGATGTAAAGTCATGACTTGGTTACTGACTTTAATACTTAATATGATTACATGACTAGTAGCTACCAAGCTTGGCTGGCGTCCTGTACGCTCTATTGTTTACCTCCTCTCTCTCTCTGGCGTCTCAGCCGCCGCACATAGAAAAACGGATGGTACCATTTTCTGTGAACATGACATCCCTCCTTTTCTTTAAAAAGAATGAATACAGGATGTCTACCATGCTTGTAGCACAAAGCAAAGTTATTGACACAAAGTAAGTTATTACCATATCAAGAGATACTGCATACATTTAACATTAATTAAGCACACAAAGAATTTAAACAACTTAATCTTTTCCACAAAGGATTTCAATGTAAAAAATACATATGCAATGTTAAACAAACATGAAAGAAACTGTAATACAAAGTTACAAAATATTGAATGAGATATCTGCATTATTCAAACAATATTAAATTTAGTTCAGCATGACAAGTAAATACTTTTCATTACATAGGAACACAATTAATCATCAAATCGTGTAGGGCGTTTAACATGACCTTTAGGACGAGAGTCCTTAAATGCAATAACATCCCTTGATGAATTGTTTGTCGGGTTATAACTATTTTTTTCTTTTTCTTTTGCACGACTTTGCACTTCATCATTTTCTACACTAGTTGGAATCACTTTGAAATAAGCCATATTACGTGTTATACTATGATCTCTATTACTAGCTGTTACCATAGTTCCTTTTACACTAATCACTTTATATGGTTTTGTATCATACGGCATATCTAACTTTCCCTCTTTTTTCTTTTTAACGAGAACAGTGTCTCCAACCTTTATGAACTGTTCCTTTGCACGTTGATCATGAGCAATTTTCATTTTGCCCTTGGCTAGTGCATCCTTCTGAGCGAGACGTTTATCCGTTACCTCGGCTGGCATGACGGGTAATGCGATTCTCATAGGACGTCCAAATAAAAGTTCGCCAGGCGACTTGCCCAGTGTTCCATGTGGTGTTGCACGGTAGTTCCTGAGAAAAGCATACATAGCTTGTTTCCAGGATCGTCCTTCGGCATGAGCACAGCGTACCGCTTTCATGAGAGGTTGCATGAATCTCTCAACTTCTCCATTTGCTTGAGGATGTAGTGGCATCACACGGCGGTGTTTGAATCCAATATGCTCAGCAAAGTTGACGAAGTCTTGTCCATTGAATGGCGGTCCATTGTCCGTCTTGACAACTTCAGGAATGCCAAAGTTTGAAAAGATCTTGTCGAGTTTCGGGATGACGGCCTTTGCAGATGTGGAATTGATGATTTCTACTTCTGGATAACGTGAGTGGTCATCAATGACTACCATCAAGTACTCTCCAGTTGGTAGTGGTCTGCAGAAGTCCATTGATACTTCCGTCCATGGTGCAGCAGGTAGTGGTGAAGGTTGTAGAGGTGTTGGTCTTGAAGTATCCCCTGCAGCTTGGCAAGGGACACAGGCATCATGCATATCCTTTGCTTGACGATCAATGCCAGGAAACCACACCTTTTCTCGTAGCAGCTGTTTCGTCCTAACAAGACCTTGGTGTCCTTGATGTGCAAGCTTCAGAGCACGTTGCTGGAGAACAGCTGGAATCACGATACGAGTACCTCGCAGCACAGTGTCGCGTTGTTGCGTAACACTTAATTCTGTCTGGATGCGTTCAAGTGCTTTGAATGCATCTTGGTCAACTCCTGAGGGTGGGATGCGTGGAAACTTTTTCTTAGTCAATGCATCCACTGTTGCTTGCAGAGTTGGGTCCTCTAGGGTTGCAGTACGGATTTCATCAAGAGTAAGAGCCTTAGGGACTGCATCACAGGTTACAGAGTGTACATATTCCTCGGCAACTTGCTGATGCTTGGTGATGGTGAAACTGTTGGCAGGATGTCGACTGATGTAATCAGCGGGATTGCCTGCACCCGGCTTGTATTTCACCGTAAAGTTGTATGGTTGCAGACGAAGAGCCCATCTCTCAATGCGAGCTGGTGGTTTGGACTTTGGATTATTGAAGATGGTCTCCAACGGTTTGTGGCCAGTGACTATCGTGGTGAAGGGTGCACCAAGCAGATACACATTGAAGTGTTCACAGCCCCATACAAGAGCAAGAGCTTCCTTCTCTGTCTGACTGTATCGTTGCTCAACATCTGTGAGAGAACGGCTGGCGTAGGCAATTACTACTCGGGAATCTGGTTGACCAGGTTTGTGTTGGGCTAAAACAGCACCTAATCCAACAGGACTAGCATCCACCGTTAATTCAGTGTCCATTGATGGATCAAAGTATGCAGCAGTCGCATTCTCTACTAGTGCATCTTTCACAGCATCAAATGCATTTTGCTCGATATCGCTCCAGTACCATGATGCATTTTTCTTCAGGAGCTCACGTAGAGGCTTCGTAATGGTAGCAAAATCTGGAATGAAGCGAGAACAGTAGTTTGCCATTCCCAGAAAACTATGTACTTCAGTGGACGTTGAAGGAGGTGCAGCATTCTTGATATCTGCAACTTTCTTAGGATCTGGAGACAGACCTTTGTCACTAAGTACATGTCCAAAGAATTCAATTTTATGTTGATTGAACTCACACTTTGCTCGGCTTAACGTCAGATTCTTTTCTCGTAAGCGTTGCAATGTTGCACGAAGAGCTTTGTCGTGTTCAGCTTGGGTACGGCCATAAACAATGATGTCATCAGACATGTTGTCAGCATTAGGTATGTCTTGCAATACCTGGCTGATGATGTGCTGGAATACCTCGGCAGCACTGTTGATACCAAAACTCAGGCGCTTGTACCTATACAGACCTCGATGTGTCGTAAACGTTGTGATGAATCGACTCTCCTCATCAAGTTCAAGCTGATGATAGCCCTTGTTTAAATCTAACTTGCTGAATACAGTTGCACCATTCAAGCGGTAGATCATATCATCTACAGTCGGTGTAGGATGGCGTTCACGCATTATTGCCTTGTTGGGAACACGCATGTCCACACAAATGCGTATCTCATCTGGATTCTTCGGCTTTGGTGGAGTGACAATTGGGCTTACCCATGGTGTTGGGCCTGTTACTGGTTCAATGATATCTAGTTCTATCAGCCTATCCAGTTCGGCATCGACTTTCTTGCGAGTATGGAATGGTTGTCGGCGATGTGGTTGGGCAACTGGAATTACATCTGGGTTGATATGCAGATGTACTTTGCTATCAGTATAACAACCTATGGATTTAAATCGATCAGAAAATTCAGCAACAATACCATCAACATTGTTTGCAGATTCCACTGCTACAGCATTAGAAAGCTGAAGTAGCCCCAATTTGGTTGAAGTCTTGTAACTGAGTAAAGACTCCTTTGCATTCCTAACAACATGGAATGTAGTAATGAGCATTGCATTCTTTGACTTAATCTCTGCAGTGAAAGTTCCAATCACTGGCAAGGCTACCTTTGAAGCATAGGCAGTGGCTTTGCCATTATAGTTCTCAAGCTTTGGGAACTGTTTTTTAAATTTTTCATAGTGGCACTCAGCAATGGTGTCAATGTTTGATCCAGTGTCAATGAGAACCTTGAGACAAATACCAGCAATGTATACACATGTCTCTGGGTTGTTTGGAAGATCATTCCATTCTGTGATTGCTTGTACTCCATAAGTATAATCACATTCACTGTCATCTGAGACTGGTTGTAATGAAATGTTGTCTTGTACATTATTAACATTCTGGATATGAGGTGCAATATTGTGTTTACCACCTCGACCCCTATGACCTGATCCTCGTACAGTGCTTTTATTCATTGACTGTGGTTTCTTTAGTGCGGAACGACACATAGCACCAAAATGACCTAGTTTTCCACACTCATAGCACTTCTTACCTTGAGCAGGACAAACATTATCTTGGTGTGGGTAGTCTCCTCCACAATTGTAACATTTATTGTTGACACCCTCTGATGTGGGTCGTTGTGACTGCTTGAGCCTTGTTCCTTGACCCCAGTTGTGACGTGGTTCTCGGCTAAATTTACTGTTAGGTTTGGCATGTCTTCTTTGATTACGATGTCCTCCCTGAACTTTACATACCTCATCACTGTTAGTAACAGTGGCAGCACCGTTATTGGCAATGCACTCCATGACACGAGCATCACGTGCAGCATCTTCCATTCGACGAGCAATATCCAGTATCTTGGTAAGAGAACTGTCATCATCAACAAGTTCTAGAGCTCTTCGACGGAGACGTGTAGATGTGCATGTTTCAATTATTTGCTGTTTGATTTCTTTGTCAACATCAGCAAACTCACAATGGGCTGCTAAACCCTGCAGACGTGTGTGGTATTGATCCACAGTTTCATTAGAGAGTTGTTTTGCTCTCCTGAAATGCATAATTTCCATAGCAGTATTTTGCCTTGGTTTGAAATGCTCTGTTAGTTTGGCTTTGGCAGTGTCATAATCTTTGGCACCACCAGTGTCTTTCAGTGTGTCAAAGATGTCACAAACTCTATCACCTGCATAATGAAGTAGAAAGGCACGCTTTCTTTCAGCACTTTTGATGTCAGAAACTATCAACAAATTTTCAAACCTTTTAAGCCATTTGACCCACCTCTGTGACAGGTTTGTCTGGTCATAGTCAGGATCAAATGCAGGAAACTGAGGTATATTTGCCATTTTTACTGAATAAATGTAACTTATCACTTAAATGTTCCTCAGAATATTAAACACTTACTGCACTGTATATGTTAGTCAAGAATTCACTGTAATTACTTTAATTTTGCAAAGCACACAAGCATTTTAATGCAAAAGTTCACAACAGTGCACAATATAGCAGCAACTGACTTCTTACCTAGCCCTTGTGTACATGTGTTGTTCCTACTCACAGCAGCAGCACAGCAGTTGGTACAGCAGCAGTTGGTACAGCAGTTGGTGCAGCAGTTGGTGCAGCAGTTGGTACAGCAGTTGGTACAGCAGTCAGTTCAGTGTGATGAATTTTGTAGCACGAAGCGTCGTTTCGTAACCAAAACATCAGGTTTTGTACACATCAAAGCGTCGTTTCGTACACAACGTCGGCAGATTCCTCAGTACACAGTTTCTTCAGCATAGCTTGGGTAGCACACAGCTTGGGTAGCACACAGCATTGGTTAGCACACAGCATCGTTTAGCACACAGCATTGGTTAGCACACAGCATCGGTTAGCATACAGCATCGGGTATGGCGCTCACAGCTTCTCTTCCTCCTCCAGGCAGCATGCTTCTCCCTTGTGTTTGAAACTGAACATATTCCTGCGTTCACAGTTCATCCTCGTCGCCAATGTGGTGTTTGTGTGTTACTGAGGAAGTCTTGGTTGTAGGGTTGATGTAAAGTCATGACTTGGTTACTGACTTTAATACTTAATATGATTACATGACTAGTAGCTACCAAGCTTGGCTGGCGTCCTGTACGCTCTATTGTTTACCTCCTCTCTCTCTCTGGCGTCTCAGCCGCCGCACATAGAAAAACGGATGGTACCATTTTCTGTGAACATGACAGGCTTCATTTCTTAACAGGCCTTGTAAATAAGTGAATTTGGTGGTTTGAGGAATGTTAGTTTTAGAGTCTACTGCATCTACGAATTTACTCCAGAAATCATCCCAACTTTCGTTCTCATCACCAGAGAATGTGGGTATATTGATTTGAGGTAATTTAACCTCAGGATCTGCACGTACAGTAGAAGCTACTGTTAGCTTGTTTTTAGCAATTTGCTTCTTAAAAGGTAAAAGCTTAACTCGGATATCTTCTTCATACTGGGCTAACTCATCTATAACCTCATCAAGTTCACTACTTTCTACAGAAGTTGATTGAAGTTCTGTCAAATACAAATTCATGTGTTGCTTAATATGAGCAAATTTACTTTCAGCAACTTGTAATAAATCTTCTAATTCAAAGTAATCAACAGTTGACTGTTGTGACAGATTTTGGCATTTATTAATCTGTCGGGTCAAATGACCTTTCAGACCGATAAGGGTCCTTTTCATTGTGGTAGCCGTGTCCATCTTGTTGGGTAAAGGCTGATTGGTCAGTAAATACTTATTACTGAGATAACTGGGATATTGACTCATTCAGTGGAGTTCAATATCAATGAGAATAGCCTAATATACTTGAATAGACTATGGTTCTACCTACCTAACACGAAATAGCTAGATATTTTGTGCACTGTCTGAACTTCACCATTAGTTCTCGTCCAGTTAGCTCATCTATATCACCATCAGAGTTAACGGAGATTATCCAGCAATACACAAAATAGATACATAAAATAATGTATACAAGAGAAATATTATGGAGACACTCCAATCAGAGTTATCTCAAAAATTAATCCCACCCTATTTAGGGTCAGCACAAATGGTATAATACATACACTACTGACTAGTTTAGGACTAGTCGGGATAATTCCTAACTAAGAACTATAAAGTTATTTAGTCTGGGCTTGTACCAAATTCAGTACAATCTCAGTCTAAATTCTACCTAATAACATTGGTAAAGAGTATTGTGGTACAGTAAGGTGGATATAATTGTGCTGTATTTTAGGGTTTTTTGTTTATAAGAGTGCACTTACACACACAAGTGAAAACATATAAAGGTTATGAGCTAATGCTCCTGGTGACCTAAAGATTCATACTTCTGTATGAGGTATAGATCTAAGTGTTGTGGGTAATTGGCTATGACCCACTAAAGCTACCTTATACATGAGGTGAAAGTAGCAATATGTTAGTGTGATTTAGACTAACTGATGGGTTACACTGTTAGTTGACACAATTAATTAAATAGTTAATCTAGCTTATGTCACACAAGGATTAGTTATTAATGATTAATATTTTAATTATAAATTAAATCCTATCCGGTTCGATAAGGACCATAATGTGGGACATTTGGGGCTTGAATCTGATTATTTAAATATTAATGTAGTAAATTAAATTACGAAGGACCACCCGCTTTTATAGTAAAGAGGGAAACTGAGAATTTCTGATCATTAGGTAATTTCTAGATGACCCAGTAACTATGGATAAAATACTAGAGAATATGATCATAGAAATAATTAATGGGCTGTATAATTAAATGAATCAAACCCTCAAACACCTACATTGGGGGGTTATTACTGGAAGTCAGTAAGTCCAGGAACTAGTGTGGTTCGTTCACTAATCCAAATTATAATAATCTAATCCTATGAATTATTGAAACCAATGTCATTACCATTAATGAGAACATAGATTATGAGTATAATAATGATAATCACAATAAACACATGTTAATCCAAGGAATTCTGCATGTAAGCAATTTCAGAAATTTAATGAATACAAAGGAACCTTAGCTTAATGACGATTCCTTTGTGTAAGCCACGATGCTTCCTCTAATTCCCTGGGCTCGGCTGGCTGGCTAGTGGGATGGATTAACATGGGAGAAGGCGGCAGGAAGAATTCTTCTCACGTGCTGCAAAACAAATATTTACAGTAGCAACAAATTAAACTACTGAATCTCTATGTTCAAGAAATTAAGATTTACAGGTGATAATATGTAATGACCTGTGGTTTGGTGTTGGTATACGTCGTCATAGTCAATCACCCAGCTACTACACTACACCTTACACGATGCATCAAATAAGGATAAGATACTTAGCTAATATGGGCACTGTATAAGTTTTAAGATTGCCGAATTTCTCGTCCCAGGCTCTGGCTTCAGCTTATCCTGGATAATGGCGTGCTTCACTGGCCGGTCACGTGTAGTCAAGAACCAGATTAAAAAGGTTCCTAATATTACGCTGACACCGGTTGAAGATATTGTCTGCAAGGTTGTTCACGCCTCACAGTGGCGACTTTCATCTGAGGATGGATAACGTCTACCCTAATGACTGGGTAATGGCGTCTCCTCGTGAGCCCGATGAGGACAGGTCTGCTCGAGAGCTTCCATCCACGTGTACTGGCGTGCCTCCTCCACCCACGCCGCGTCTCGCGTTCATTAGACAAATTATTGTCATGAATATTAGTATTTCTCGCATTTGTGCTTGAAATGTTGTAGACAGGACGGGTTTATTATTTAGAAGAGGGAAATATTATTATTTGCCAATTTAGTGATAGTAAACATATAAAGGAGAGGAATTAATGTCTCTCCATGGCATTCACTCGTGACGTTAACTTTTATTACTTGATAACCGCTATGACTCTAACACTCTATTCGGCTTTTAGTTGGAGGTCAATTTATCTGTAATTAATTATCACACAGAATGCCTTGGTAATAGAGTATCGAATTTAATTCTCAGATACATTGGATATAATGTGTTTATTGTAATGAAATCTGACGCAATACTGGCGTCTGATGACGTGAGAATTCTAGCCTACTGCACAGATGAAATTATTAGTACATGAGAATTCTATGTGGTGTTAAATTTACTTACTACAATAATTAGTAGAGTTAGTAATAAGTAATGAGAATACAACAGTGTTGTATTCGGTGTTGGAAATTTCCAACAGGGACACATACTCCAGGATTGGTCTTACATATGTGGTGTACAAGATTCTGAATGATTCCTTACACAGGTTCCTGAATGCCGTTCTGATGTTAGCCAGCCTCGCATATGCCGCAGATGTTATTCTCTTTATGTGGGCTTCAGGAGACATGTTCGGCGTGATATCAACTCCCAGATCTTTCTCTCTGTCTGTTTCATTAAGTACTTCATCTCCTATTCTGTATCCTGTGTCTGGCCTCATATTTCCACTGCCTAGTTTCATTACTTTGCATTTACTCGGGTTGAACTTCAGCAGCCATTTGTTGGACCATTCACTCAGTCTATCTAGGTCATCTTGTAGCTTCCTACTATCATCCTCTGTTTCAATCCTCCTCATAATTTTTGCATCGTCGGCAAACATTGAGAGGAACGAATCTATACCCTCTGGGAGATCATTTACATACACCAGAAACAGTATAGGTCCAAGGACTGACCACTGCGGGACTCCACTTGTAACGTCTCGCCAATCTGAGACCTCACCTCTCACACAGACTCGTTGTCTCCTGTTGCTTAGGTACTCCTCTATCCACCGGAGTACCTTCCCATTCACTCCAGCCTGCATCTCCAACTTTTGCACTAGCCTCTTGTGTAGCACTGTATCAAAGGCTTTCTGACAATCCAAAAATATGCAGTCTGCCCACCCTTCTCTTTCTTGCCTTATTTTTGTTGCCTGGTCGTAGAATTCAAGTAACCCTGTGAGGCAGGACCTGCCATCCCTGAACCAATGTTGATGCTGTGTTACAAAGTTCCTTCGCTCCAGATTCTCCACTAGTCTTTTTCGCACAATCTTCTCCATCAGCTTGCATGGTATGCAGGTTAGGGACACTGGCCTGTAGTTCAGTGCCTCCTGTCTATCCCCTTTGTTGTATATTGGGACTTCGTAAGCTGCTTTCCAAATATCTGGCAGTTCCCCTGTTGCCAGTGATTTGTTATACACTATGGAGAGTGGTAGGCACAGTTCTCTTGCTCCTTCCTTTAGAACCCAAGGGGAGATTCCATCTGGGCCTATAGTCTTTGTCACATCCAACTCTAGTGAACACTTCCTTACTTTCCGGCTGGTAATCTCAAACTCTTCTAATGGTTCCTGGTTAGCTATTCCCTCACTTACCTCTGGAATTTCTCCTTGCTCTAAGGTGAAGACCTCTTGGAACTTCTTATTCAGTTCCTCACACACTTCCTTGTCGTTTGTAGTGAATCCTTCTGCCCCTATCCTTAATTTCATAACCTGTTCCTTTACTGTTGTTTTTCTCCTGATGTGGGTATGCAACAATTTAGGCTGAGTCTTTGCCTTGCTTGCGAGGTCATTTTCGTATTGTCTTTCTGCCTCTCTTCTCATCCTGACATATTCATTCCTGGCGCTCTGGTATCTTTCTCTGCTCTCCAGTGTCCTGTTATTCCTATAGTTTCTCCATGCCCTTTTACTTTGCTGCTTAGCTAGCCTACATCTCTGATTAAACCATGGGTTTCTCATTTTCATTTCTCTGTTTTCCTTTTGGACTGGAACAAACTTGTTTGCTGCGTCCTTGCACTTCTGCGTGATGTAATCCATCATATCTTGGGCCGTCTTTTCCCTGAGCTCTGTTTCCCATGCTATATCTGTTAGGAATTTTCTTATCCCCTCATAGTTTCCCTTTCGGTATGCTAACCTTTTGGTTTCGGTATCCCTCCTCGAGTTCAATAACCCTTCTTCAATCAAGTACTCAAACACCAGTACACTGTGGTCGCTCATTCCTACTAGGTCCTCAAAACCAATTTCTCTTATGTCGGAGTCGTTCAGAGTGAAGACTAGGTCGAGTCTCGCTGGTTCGTCATTGCCTCTCATCCTTGTGGGTTCTCCGACATGCTGGGTTAAAAAGTTTCTTGTCACCACCTCCAATAGTTTGGCTCTCCATGTATCCTCGCCTCCATGCGGTTACTTGTTCTCCCAGTCAATCCTTCCGTGATTGAAGTCGCCCATGTTGAGCAGGTGGGATCTATTTCTACAGGCAGCAGAGGCTGCCCTCTCAATTATAGTGTTAACTGCCTTGTTGTTGTTTTCATACTCTTGACTGGGTCTCCTGTCATTTGGTGGAGGGTTGTATATTACTGCTACTACTATTCTTGGTCCTCCCATTGTTATGGTGCCTGCTATGTAGTCTCTGAACTCCTCACAGCCCGGGATGGCCATCTCCTTAAAACTCCATTCCTTTCTCATGAGTAGGGCCACTCCGCCTCCTCCCCTACCTTCCCTCTCTTTCCTTATTACTGTGTACTCCTGGGGAAACACGGCATTCATTATGATTCCAGAGAGTTTTGTTTCAGTGAGTCCGATTACATCTGGGTTAACTTTTTGTGCTCTTTCCCTTAGTTCACTTGTCTTGCTTGTGATCCCATCTATGTTCGAGTACATCTGGCGGGGGGAAGAGGGGGAGGGTAATGGGGGTGGATAAGAGGGGGAGGGTAGGGGGGAGAGTGAGAGGGAGAGAGTTGGGGGGGGAGAGTGAGAGGGAGAGAGTTGGGGGGGGAGAGTGAGTGGGGGAGGTGAGAAAGGGAGGGTTAGGGAAGCTTGGGGGGAGGAGAGGCTTTGGGGGATTGGGGAGATGGTGGGTCTTGGGGGGGGGGGGAGAAAAGGGTGGAGGGCTTGAGGGGGCGTGGGGGAAAAAGGAGGGCTGAGGTGGGTGAGGAAGAGGGGAGGGTTTAGGGGAGTGGGGGAGAGGGGAAGACTTAGCCCAGCAAACAATTTTAGGTTGCCACAACATATCTGGAAAGTATTTGAAAGTATTGGAAACGTTTGTTTTATCGTATCAGATTCGATATTGTGTGTGGACTTAAATAGGTTTCCAAAACTTATAACCAAGACATATGTATCTAACACTAATTTGAGATGTTGTGGCAACTTTACACTCCTAACATGAGTCATTCATAATCCATTCATATACCAATATGAATCTTTTATGAAAGGTTTGAGCCAATAATCTGAACCCTTTTCACATCTTTGTGTTTAAAGTTAAATTTCTTGAAATTAAATTATATTTTAAATTATATTATTTTTATTATATTTTATATTATATTATTATTTTCAATTTAAATATTAAAACCAATTTAAGGGTAAAAAAAATCTAATAATTTATATTTCTTTTATTATTTACTAACAATTATAATTATTTACTAACGGAGAGAGGGGAGGCTGTACGGCGGAGAGTGGCGGCTGTGGCGGACAGTGGCGGCGGTGGCGGATAGTGGCGGCGGGCGGACAGTGGCGGCGGGCGGACATTGGCGGCGGCGGGCGGACAGTGGCGGCGGGCGGACAGTGGCGGCGGTGGCGGATAGTGGCGGCGGGCGGACAGTGGCGGCGGTGGCGGATAGTGGCGGCGGGCGGACAGTGGCGGCGGGCGGACAGTGGCGGCGGGCGGACAGTGGCGGCTGTGGCGGATAGTGGCGGCGGGCGGACCGTGGCGGCTTTGGCGGCGGTGGTGGACAGTGGCAGCGGGCGGACAATGGCGGCAGCAGGCGGACAGTGGCGGCGGCGGGCGGACAGTGGTGGCGGCGGGCGGACAGTGGTGGCAGTGGCAGACAGTGGTGGCGGTGGCAGACAGTGGTGGCGGTGGCGGACAGTGGTGGCGGTGGCGGATAGTGGCAGCGGGCGGACAGTGGCGGCGGGCGGACAGTGGCGGCGGTGGCGGATAGTGGCGGCGGGCGGACAGTGGCGTCGGGCAGACAGTGGCGGATAGTGGCGGCGGTGGCGGATAGTGGCGGCGGGCGGACAGGGCGGCGGCGGGCGGACAGTGGCGGCGGGCGGACAGTGGCGGCGGGCGGACAGTGGCGGCGGGAGGACAGTCGCGGCGGTGGCGGATAGTGGCGGCGGGCGGACAGTGGCGGTGGGCGGACAGTGGCGGCTGTGGCGGATAGTGGCGGCGGGCGGACCGTGGCGGCGGTGGTGGACAGTGGCGGCGGGCGGACAGTGGCGGCGGCGGGCGGACAGTGGCGGCGGCGGGCGGACAGTGGCGGCGGCGGGCGAACAGTGGCGGCGGCGGGCGGACAGTGGTGGCGGTGGGCGGACAGTGGAGGCGGCGGGCGGACAGTGGAGGCGGCGGGCGGACAGTGGAGGCGGCGGGCGGACAGTGGAGGCGGCGGGCGGACAGTGGAGGCGGCGGGCGGACAGTGGTGGCGGCGGGCGGACAGTGGTGGCGGCGGGCGGACAGTGGTGGCGGCGGGCGGACAGTGGTGGCGGCGGGCGGACAGTGGTGGTGGCGGGCGGACAGTGGTGGCGGTGGCAGACAGTGGTGGCGGTGGCGGACAGTGGCGGCGGTGGCGGACAGTGACGGCGGTGGCGGACAGTGGCGGCGGTGGCGGACAGTGGCGGCGGTGGCGGACACTGGCGGCTGTGTCTGGCGGTGGTGGCGGGCGGTTTGGGTGGCGGCGTCTGTGATGAGTGGTGGCGGCTGGCGGTGGTGGGTGGTGGCGGCGGTGGTGGTGGGTGGTGGTGGCGGCGGCGGCTGGTGGTGGTGGGTGGTGGCGGCGGTGGTGGTGGGTGGTGGTGGCGGCGGTGGTGGTGGGTGGTGGTGGTGGCGGCGGCGGCGGCTGGTGGCGGTGGGTGGTGGCGGCGGTGGTGGTGGGTGGTGGTGGCTGTGGTGGGTGGTGGCGGTGGTGTCGGCGGCGGCTGTGGTGGGTGGTGGCGGCGGCGGCGATGATGGGTGGTGGCGGCGGCGGTGGTGGTGGGTGGTGGTGGCTGCGGCGGTGATGGGTGGTGGCGGCGGTGGTGGTGGGTGGTGGTGGCGGCGGCGGCTGGTGGTGGTGGGTGGTGGTGGTGGGTGGTGGCGGCGGGTGACGGTGGTGGGTGGCGGTGGCTGGTGGCGGGTGGCGGCTGGTGGTGGGTGGTGGCGGCTGGTGGTGGGTGGCGGCTGGTGGTGGGTGGCGGGTGGCGGCGGGTGGCGGCTGGTGGTCGGTGGCGGGTGGCGGCGGGTGGCGGCTGGTGGTGGGTGGCGGGTGGCGGCGGGTGGCGGCTGGTGGTGGGTGGTGGCAGGTGGCGGCTGGTGGTGGCTGGTGGCGGGTGGCGGCTGGTGGTGGGTGGTGGCGGCGGGTGGTGAGTGGTGGTGGTGGGTGGCGGTGGCTGGTGGCGGGTGGCGGGTGGTGGCGGGTGGCGGCTGGTGGTGGGTGGTGGCGGGTGGCGGCTGGTGGTGGGTGGTGGTGGGTGGCGGCTGGTGGTGGGTGGCGGGTGGCGGGTGGCGGCGGGTGGTGGCGGTGGGTGGTGAGTGGCAGTGGTGGGTGGCGGTGGCTGGTGGCGGGTGGCGGCTGGTGGTGGGTGGTGGCGGGTGGCGGCTGGTGGTGGGTGGTGGCGGGTGGTGGCGGCTGGTGGTGGGTGGTGGCGGGTGGCGGCTGGTGGTGGGTGGCGGCTGGTGGTGGGTGGCGGGTGGCGGCGGGTGGCGGCTGGTGGTGGGTGGCGGGTGGCGGCTGTTGGCGGGTGGCGGCGGGTGGCGGCTGGTGGTGGGTGGTGGCGGGTGGCGGCTGGTGGTGGGTGGCGGGTGGCGGCAGGTGGTGGGTGGTGGCGGCGGGTGGTGAGTGGCGGTGGTGGGTGGCGGTGGCTGGTGGCGGGTGGCGGCTGGTGGTGAGTGGTGCTGGGTGGCGGCTGGTGGTGGGTGGTGGCGGGTGGTGGCGGCTGGAGGTGGGTGGCGGGTGGCGGCGGGTGGCGGCGGGTGGCGGCGGGTGGCGGCGGGTGGCGGCGGTGGCTGGTGGTGGGTGGCGGGTGGCAGCGGGTGGCGGCTAGTGGTGGGTGGTGGCGGGTGGCGGCTAGTGGTGGGTGGCGGCTGGTGGTGGGTGGTGGGTGGTGGCGGGTGGCGGCTGGTGGTGGGCGGCGGGTGGCGGCTGGTGGCGGCCAGCTGGGACACACCCTTCACCACTGAAGGTCTGAGCACAACTAACCATATGTCTCTCTCACCCACCAGCCCAGTGTTGCCAGCTCGCGCTCTCAAAATGTTTCCTTCAAAGATTGTATATTATCTTTGAACAACAATTTTGATTATCAAGGAAATAATGCATATATTATTGTCACATTAATACTGTGCAATATCTTATTACATTCCTGCTAAATAATTATAATTTGAAACAGGACAAAAAATCCAACATATATATAAAAACCAACATTAGAGATCACGAGGCCTAGGCCTCGCTTGTGACCACACATCCTGCCTCCCTGGCCTGCTACACTCACACACCTCACACTCTTAACTCTCTCATAATCACTCTCACTCTCTTACTCTGTCACTCTTACTCTCTGTCACTCTTACTCTGTCACTCTTACTCTCTGTCACTCTTACTCTCTGTCACTCTTACTCTCTGTCACTCTTACTCTCTGTCACTCTTACTCTGTCACTCTTACTCTGTCACTCTTACTCTCTGTCACTCTTACTCTCTGTCACTCTTACTCTCTGTCACTCTTACTCTCTGTCACTCTTACTCTGTCACTCTTACTCTCTGTCACTCTTACTCTCTGTCACTCTTACTCTGTCACTCTTACTCTCTGTCACTCTTACTCTGTCATTCTTACTCACTCTCAGTCACCCTTACCCATTCATACTCACTCTCTCACTCTTACTCTCATACTCTTACTCTCAATTACTCTTACTCTCAATCACTCTTACTCCCAATCACTCCTACTCCCAATCACTCCTACTCTCAATCACTCCTACTCTCATTCTTACTCTTACTCTCACTCTTACTCTTACTCCCAATCACTCTTACTCCCAATCACTCTTACTCTCAATCACTCTTACTCTCAATCACTCTTACTCTCAATCACTCTTACTCTCATTCTTACTCTTACTCACTCTTACTCTCAATCACTCTTATTCTCATTCTTACTCCTACTCTCACTCTAACTCCTACTCCCAATCACTCTTACTCCCAATCACTCTTACTCTCAATCATTCTTACTCCCAATCACTCTTACTCTCAATCACTCTTACTCTCAATCACTCTTACTCTCAATCACTCTTACTCTCAATCACTCTTACTCTCACTAACTCTCAATCACTCTTACTCTCACTCTAACTCTCAATCACTCTTACTCTCATACTCACCCTTACTCTCAATCACTTTACTCTCACTCTTACTCATTCTGTCACCCTTACTCTCACTCTTACTCACTCTCTCTTACTCTTACTCACTCTCTCTCTCTCTCTCTCTCTCGAGAGAGAGAGAGAGAGAGAGAGAGAGAGAGAGAGAGAGAGAGAGAGAGAGAGAGAGAGAGAGAGAGAGAGAGAGAGAGAGAGAGAGAGAGAGAGAGAGAGAGAGAGAGAGAGAGAGAGAGAGAGACAGAGACAGACAGAGACAGAGACAGAGACAGAGAGAGAGAGAGAGAGAGAGAGAGAGAGAGAGAGAGAGAGAGAGAGAGAGAGAGAGAGAGAGAGAGAGAGAGAGAGAGAGAGAGAGAGAGACAGAGACAGAGACAGAGACAGAGAGAGAGAGAGAGAGAGAGAGAGAGAGAGAGAGAGAGAGAGAGAGAGAGAGAGAGAGAGAGAGAGAGAGAGAGAGAGAGAGAGAGAGAGAGAGAGAGAGAGAGAGAGAGAGAGAGAGAGAGAGAGAGAGAGAGAGAGAGAGAGAGAGAGAGAGAGAGAGAGAGAGAGAGAGAGAGAGAGAGAGAGAGAGAGAGAGAGAGAGAGAGAGAGAGAGAGAGAGAGAGAGAGAGAGAGAGAGAGAGAGAGAGAGAGAGAGAGAGAGAGAGAGAGAGAGAGAGAGAGAGAGAGGGAGGGAGGGAGGGAGGGAGGGAGGGAGGGAGGGAGGGAGGGAGGGAGAGAGAGAGAGAGAGAGAGAGAGAGAGAGAGAGAGAGAGAGAGAGAGAGAGAGAGAGAGAGAGAGAGAGAGAGAGAGAGAGAGAGAGAGAGAGAGAGAGAGAGAGAGACAGAGAGAGACAGAGAGAGAGAGAGAGAGAGAGAGAGAGAGAGAGAGAGAGAGAGAGAGAGACAGAGAGAGACAGAGAGAGAGAGAGAGAGAGAGAGAGAGAGAGAGAGAGAGAGAGAGGAGGGAGGGAGGGAGGGAGGGAGGGAGGGAGGGAGGGAGGGAGGGAGGGAGGGAGGGAGGGAGGGAGGGAGGGAGGAAGAGAGAGAGAGAGAGAGAGAGAGAGAGAGAGAGAGAGAGAGAGAGAGAGAGAGAGAGAGAGAGAGAGAGAGAGAGAGAGAGAGAGAGAGAGAGAGAGAGAGAGAGAGAGAGAGAGAGAGAGAGAGAGAGAGGGAGGGAGGGAGGGAGGGAGGGAGGGAGAGAGGGAGAGAGAGAGAGAGAGAGAGAGAGAGAGAGAGAGAGAGAGAGAGAGAGAGAGAGAGAGCGAGAGAGAGAGAGAGCGAGAGAGAGAGAGAGAGAGAGAGAGAGGGAGGGAGGGAGGGAGGGAGGGAGGGAGGGAGGGAGGGAGGGAGAGAGAGAGAGAGAGAGAGAGAGAGAGAGAGAGAGAGAGAGAGAGAGAGAGAGAGAGAGAGAGAGAGAGAGAGAGAGAGAGAGAGAGGGAGGGAGGGAGGGAGGGAGGGAGGGAGGGAGGGAGAGAGAGAGAGAGAGAGAGAGAGAGAGAGAGAGAGAGAGAGAGAGAGAGAGAGAGAGAGAGAGAGAGAGAGAGAGAGAGAGAGAGAGAGAGAGAGAGAGAGAGAGAGAGAGAGAGAGAGAGAGAGGAGGTGTGTGAGTATATGAGGGGCAGTTGGAAGGTGGAAGTGAGGGAGGGGGATGGTAAGGGTGTGTAGGGGTGGATTAGTGGGGAGGGTTCAGGGAGAGGATGTGTGTGTGTGTGTGTGTGTGTTTACTAGTTGTGTTTTTGCGGGGGTTGAGCTTTGCTCTTTCGGCCCGCCTCTCAACTGTCAATCAACTATTTACTAACTACTTTTTTTTTTTTTTTTTTTCCCACCACACAAACACACCCCAGGAAGTAGCCCGTGACAGCGGATTAACTCCCAGGTACCTATTTACTGCTAGGTATTAGGGACACTTAGGGTGAAAGAAACTTTGCACATTTGTTTCTGCCTCGTGCGGGAATCGAACCCGCGCCACAGAATTACGAGTCCTGCGCGCTATCCACCAGGCTACGAGGCCCCTGTATGTGTGTGTGTGTGTGTGTGTGTGTGTACTCACCTAGTTGTGCTCACCTAGTTGTGTTTGCGGGGGTTGAGCTCTGGCTCTTTGGTCCTGCCTCTCAACCGTCAATCAACAGGTGTACAGATTCCTGAGCCTATCGGGCTCTGTCATATCTACACTTGAAACTGTGTATGGAGTGAGCCTCCACCACATCACCCCCTAATGCATTCCATTTGTCAACCACTCTGACACTAAAAAAGTTCTTTCTAATATCTCTGTGGCTCATTTGGGCACTCAGTTTCCACCTGTGTCCCCTTGTGCGTGTTCCCCTTGTGTTAAATAGACTGTCTTTATCTACCCTATCAATCCCCTTCAGAATCTTGAATGTGGTGATCATGTCCCCCCTAACTCTTCTGTCTTCCAGCGAAGTGAGGTTTAATTCCCGTAGTCTCTCCTCGTAGCTCATACCTCTCAGCTCGGGTACTAGTCTGGTGGCAAACCTTTGAACCTTTTCCAGTTTAGTCTTATCCTTGACTAGATATGGACTCCATGCTGGGGCTGCATACTCCAGGATTGGCCTGACATATGTGGTATACAAAGTTCTGAATGATTCTTTACACAAGTTTCTGAATGCCGTTCGTATGTTGGCCAGCCTGGCATATGCCGCTGATGTTATCCGCTTGATATGTGCTGCAGGAGACAGGTCTGGCGTGATATCAACCCCCAAGTCTTTTTCCTTCTCTGACTCCTGAAGAATTTCCTCTCCCAGATGATACCTTGTATCTGGCCTCCTGCTCCCTACACCTATCTTCATTACATTACATTTGGTTGGGTTAAACTCTAACAACCATTTGTTCGACCATTCCTTCAGCTTGTCTAGGTCTTCTTGAAGCCTCAAACAGTCCTCTTCTGTTTTAATCCTTCTCATAATTTTAGCATCGTCCGCAAACATTGAGAGAAATGAATCGATACCCTCCGGGAGATCATTTACATATATCAGAAACAAGATAGGACCGAGTACAGAGCCCTGTGGGACTCCACTGGTGACTTCACGCCAATCGGAGGTCTCACCCCTCACCGTAACTCTCTGCTTCCTATTGCTTAGATACTCCCTTATCCACTGGAGCACCTTACCAGCTACACCTGCCTGTCTCTCCAGCTTATGTACCAGCCTCTTATGCGGTACTGTGTCAAAGGCTTTCCGACAATCCAAGAAAATGCAGTCCGCCCAGCCCTCTCTTTCTTGCTTAATCTGTGTCACCTGATCGTAGAATTCTATCAAGCCTGTAAGGCAAGATTTACCCTCCCTGAATCCATGTTGGCGATTTGTCACGAGGTCCCTTCTCTCCAGATGTGTTACCAGGTTTTTTCTCACGATCTTCTCCATCACCTTGCATGGTATACAAGTCAAGGACACTGGCCTGTAGTTCAGTGCCTCTTGTCTGTCGCCCTTTTTGTATATTGGGACCACATTCGCCGTCTTCCATATTTCTGGTAGGTCTCCCGTCTCTAGTGATTTACTATACACTATGGAGAGTGGCAAGCAAAGTGCCTCTGCACACTCTTTCAGTACCCATGGTGAGATCCCATCTGGACCAACCGCCTTTCTAACATCCAGATCCAGCAGGTGTCTCTTGACCTCCTCTCTCGTAATTTCGAACTCCTCCAAGGCCGCCTGGTTTACCTCCCTTTCTCCTAGCACAGTGACCTCACCCTGTTCTATTGTGAAGACCTCCTGGAACCTCTTGTTGATTTCCTCACACACCTCTCTGTCATTCTCTGTATACCTGTCCTCGCCTGTTCTAAGTTTCAATACCTGTTCTTTCACTGTTGTTTTCCTTCTGATGTGACTGTGGAGTAGCTTTGGTTCGGTCTTGGCTTTGTTTGCTATATCATTTTCAAAATTTTTCTCTGCTTCTCTTCTCACCCTGACGTACTCATTCCTGGTTCTCTGGTATCTCTCCCTACTTTCTGGTGTTCTGTTATTCCGGAAGTTCCTCCACGCCTTTTTTTTCAGTTTCTTCGCTTCCATTCATGCCCTATTATACCATGGATTCTTTTGTTGCTTCTCGGATTTTTCCCTTTGGGCCGGGATGAACCTGTTTACTGCCTCCTGACACTTTTGGGTAAGATAGTCCATCATACCCTGTACAGACTTGTCTCTGAGGTCTGTGTCCCAAGGTATTTCACTTAGGAAACTTCTCATCTGTTCATAATTCCCCTTTCGGTATGCCAGCCTTTTGATTCCTAGTTCTTTTTGGGGGGAGATAAGTCCTAGCTCTACCAGGTACTCAAAGTTCAATACACTGTGGTCACTCATTCCCAAGGGCGCTTCCATCTTAACTTCCCTTATATCCCATTCATTTAGGGTAAATATCAAATCAAGCATTGCTGGTTCATCTTCTCCTCTCATTCTTGTTGGCTCTTTGGTATGCTGGCTTAGAAAGTTTCTTGTTGCCACGTCCAGCAGCTTAGCTCTCCATGTTTCTGGTCCTCCATGCGGGTCTCTGTTCTTCCAATCTATCTTCCCATGGTTGAAGTCTCCCATAATTAGTAGTCCAGATCCATTCCTGCTAGCAACAGCTAGCTCTTTCTATTATGTTAATGGTGGCCATGTTGTTTCTATCATATTCCTGTCTAGGTCTTCTGTCATTTGGTGGTGGATTATATATGACTGCGACTATAATTTTTTTCCCTCCATTTGTTACAGTACCTGCTATGTAGTCACTGAAACCTTCACAGCCCTGAATATCCATCTCCTCAAAATCCCAGCCTTTTCTTACCAGCAGAGCTACACCACCCCCACCTCTTCCTTCCCTCTCTTTCCGCATAACATAATAGTCCTGTGGAAACACTGCATTTGTTATTGTTTTCGTGATCTTTGTTTCTGTGAGGGCTATTATGTCTGGGTTTTCCTCTAGTACCAGTTCTCCAAGCTCATTTGCTTTATTTGTAATTCCATCTATGTTAGTGTACATCGCTTTGAGGCTCACTTTCTTCTGTCCCTTCTCAAATCGCCTCCTTGGTGAGTGTTCTGCTGGTGGGGGAGGCTGTTCCATGGGTGTGAGGACCTGTGAGGTGGGTAACAGGATCTCAGAGGATACTGGAATGAGGGGCGGGGGATCCAGTGAAGGGGGAGGGACAGGGAGGGTATGGGGTGAAAGGGGAGGGAGGACGGGAAGGAAAGGGGGGGAGGGAGGACTCGGGAGGAGGGGAGGGGTAGAAGGGTGGGGATTGGGTGTGGGGGGAGGGAGATTTGGCTGAACTTTTGAGTGGGGGCAGGGAGGGTTTGGGGTAGGGGGGTTTTCTATGCAGAGGAGGGAGGCGGGGTTGTCCTCCCTTCTGGTGTTACTGGGTAGCTGGTTGTGGGTTCCCCCCTCGCCTTTGGGGGTGTTGTGTTGGGAGCTGTGACTTCCTGGTTTTCCCCTCTCGCCCTGCGCCTCTTCCTTGCTTCTGCCGCCACGGCTCTCTCCTCCCTTGTCATGTCTCGCTGGAGGAATACATTTTTTAATTTTCCCACGTTTTCCAGGGAGCTCTTCCTTGATAGGATCCTCTCCTTTGTGTTCTCGTTTGCAAACACTATCTTTATCATTCGGTCTCGGTCTTTGTTGTACCGGCCTAGCCTGAAAACCTTCTCAATGCTATGCTCGGCCCCTTCCATGTCTAGTGCCTTTAGTACTTCATTCACTGCTGCTTTGTCCTTGTCATTCCACTCTGTCCTATTGGTTCCTTCCTGTTCCCTAATACCCACAGCAACCACTGATCTTTTCCTTTCCAGCAGTTGGCTAGTGGAGCGTGCCGCCTCCTGCGAGGTGGCTGCTTTCATGGCCACCTCCATCACTGCAGTCATTACTTCAGAGTTATTTTTTTTTAGTATTTCCGCAAATGTTGCTTTTATTGTGGCATTCTCATCCAGAAAACTATTGCCACCTTCTCCCTGGGTGGTTTTCTGACTCTCAGCCTCGATACCATTCTCTTTGAGGGTTCTAATCTCCTCCTTTGCTGCTGTCAGCTCTCTTTTCAGGTTGCTTATTTCGTTCTTCATTTCCTGCATCATTTCTTGCATCTCACTCTTGATGTCCTCCAGAAACTGGGCGAACATTTCCTTCATCTCGTCACCTTGGCTCTTTCCTGCTCCCCTGGGACCTCTGGCTGCCATCTTGACCCTGTTGGGATGGGGGAGAGAGAGAGAGAGAGAGAGAGGGGGAGAGAGAGAGAGAGAGAGAGAGAGAGAGAGAGAGAGAGAGAGAAAGGGAGTGATAAAGGGAGAGATAAATGGGTGGGTGGGGGGGGATCCGACCCTTCCACTGAAGTGAGAAGAAGGTAGAAGGGGAGGGGGGGGAGGAGATGGAGAGAGAGGCGGGAGGGAGAGGAGAGGGAGAGAGTGGATGAGGAAGAGAGCGGGTGAGGGAGAGAGCGGGTAAGGGAGAGAGGGGGGGAGGTGTGTGTGTGGGCAGAGAGGGAGGGGGAAGGAAAGAGAGGGAGGGGGAGGGAGGGGGAAGGAAAGAGAGGGAGGGAGAGGGGGAGGGAGGGAGGGAGGGAGGGAGGGAGAGAGAGAGAGAGAGAGAGAGAGAGAGAGAGAGAGAGAGAGAGAGAGAGAGAGAGAGAGAGAGAGAGAGAGAGAGAGAGAGAGAGAGAGAGAGAGAGAGAGAGAGAGAGAGAGAGAGAGAGCAGGAGAGAGAGAGCAGGAGAGAGATAGTGGGAGTGGGAGAGAGGGAGTGGGAGAGAGGGAGAGTGGGGAGGGGAAGAGTGTGTGTATGGGCGATGCGGGGGACTGGGGGTGGGGGGGGGCGGAGATGGCGACTAAGTCAGGTCAGGTCAGGTGGTGGGGTCAAGAGGGGGGGGGGGATAGTAAGGTCTATCCCAGGTGTTAATGCCTTTTCCCCTGACTGAACAATTGTGTGTGTGTGTGCGCGTGCACGTGTGTGTGTGCGTGCACGTGTGTGTGTGTCTGTTTTAGCGTGTGCACACTTGTGTGCGTGTATACGTACGTGGGCGGGCGTGCTTGTATGTGTCAAGATATCCCTTATGCGTTACCTCTGCCTAAATGAGCCACTCTGAGATTTTTAAATATATTCGATATCCTGAACGAGAATTTGATAATCTTTTACCTCAATCTGTACACCTGATTAATTGACCAGAGAGGGGTACATACCAGACTGCCTCCCGCTCACACAACCAGATGAGTAAGGGCAGGGCGATGTATGATGACGATGTTTATCCTTCGTTGTCTCCCACTAGGTGATTCACTAAATGCTGGTAGATTGATGAGGTCTTCTTCTCTGTCTACACAAAGCTCTGGAGTCAGTCACTGTATCGTTATGTGACAGTTCACTAATTCACTGTACCACTGATCACAGTCACCACTCAACAGCACAATCAGGTAGCTCCACGGCGGGTCGTCCCACCCGGTCAGGTCACACACTTACGTGCACCGGTGATGCCCTAGCTCCACTTTTCGTTTCTTCGCCAAATCTTCGCACTATCGCTAGCGATATGACTATGCTATGTTGCACCCTGCTAGCGACACACTGCGAGAGGCCAAATACTATGATCTAGCCTCTATACTCCTTCAATGTCCCGAGAAATTGACGAATTTCCGCGGACCTCACTAATCGCGTGTCTCCTACAGACTCCAGACTGTGTCTGGAGTCTGTGTGTGTGTGTGTGTGTGTGTGTGTGTGTGTGTGTGTGTGTGTGTGTGTGTGTGTGTGTGTGTGTGTGTGTGTGTGTGTGTGTGTGTGTGTGTGTGTGTGTGTGTGTGTGTGTGTGTGTGTGTGTGCGTGCGTGTGCGTGTGTACTCACCTAGTTGTGCTCACCTAGTTGTGCTTGCGAGGGTTGAGCTCTGGCTCTTTGGTCCCGCCTCTCAACTGTCATTCAACAGGTGTACAGGTTCCTGAGCCTATTGGGCTCTATCATATCTACACTTGAAACTGTGTATGGAGTCAGCCTCCACCACATCACTTCCTAATGCATTCCATTTGTCAACCACTCTCACACGAAAAAAGTTCTTTCTAATATCTCTGTGTCTCATTTGGGCACTCAGTTTCCACCTGTGTCCCCTAGTGCGTGTGCCCCTTGTGTTAAACAGCCTGTCTTTATCAACCCTGTCAATTCCCTTGAGGATCTTGAATGTGGTGATCATGTCCCACCTAACTCTTCTGTCTTCCAACGAAGTGAGGTTTAATTCCCGTAGTCTCTCCTCGTAGCTCATAACTCTCAGCTCGGGTACTTGTCTGGTGGCAAACCTTTGAAACTTTTCCAGTTTAGTCTTATCCTTGACTAGATATGGACTCCATGCTGGTGCCGCATACTCCAGGATTGGTCTGACATATGTGGTATATAATGTTCTGAAGTGTGTGTGTGTGCACTCACCTAGTTGTGCTTGCGGGAGTTGAGCTCTGGCTCTTTGGTCCCGCCTCTCAACCGTCAATCAACAGGTGTACAGGTTCCTGAGCCTATTGGGCTCTATCATATCTACACTTGAAACTGTGTATGGAGTCAGCCTCCACCACATTGCTTCCTAATGCATTCCATTTGTCAACCACTCTGACACTAAAAAAGTTCTTTATAATATCTCTGTGGCTCATTTGAGCACTCAGTTTCCACCTGTGTCACCTAGTGCGTGTGCTCCTTGTGTTAAATAGCCTGTCTTTATCAACCCTGTCGATTCCCTTGAGAATCTTGAATGTGGTGATCATGTCCCACCTAACTCTTCTATCTTCCAACGAAGTGAGGTTCAATTCCCGTAGTCTCTTCTCGTAGCTCATACCTATCAGCTCGGGTACTTCTCTGGTGGCAAACCTTTGAACCTTTTCCAGTTTAGTCTTATGCTTGACTAGATATGGACTCCATGCTGGAGCCGCATACTCCAGGATTGGTCTGACATATGTGGTATATTATGTTCTGAAAGATTCCTTACACAAGTTTCTAAAGGCCGTTCTTATGTTAGCCAACCTGGCATATGCTGCTGATGTTATCCTCTTGATATGAGCTTCAGGTCACAGGTCTGGCGTGATATCAACCCCCAGGTCTTTCTCTCTCTCTGACTCTTGAAGTATTTCATCTCCCAAGTGATACCTTGTATCTGGTCTCCTGCTTCCTACCCCTATTCTCATTATATTACATTTGCTTGGGTAAACTCTAACATCCATTTGTTCGACCATTCCTGCAGCTTGTCCAGGTCTTCTTGAAGCCTCAAGCTGTTCTCCTCTGTCTTAATCCTTCTCATAATTTTGGCGTCGTCAGCAAATATTGAGAGGAATGAGTCTATACCCTCTGGGAGATCATTTACGTATATCAGAAACAGGATAGGTCCAAGCACAGAGCCCTGTGGGACTCCACTGGTGACTTCACGCCATTCTGAGGTCTCACCCCTCACTATAACTCTCTGCTTCCTATTGCTTAGGTACTCCCTTATCCACTGGAGCGCCCTACCAGTTACTCCTGCCTGTTTCTCCAGCTTATGCATCAACCTTTTATGGGGTACAGTGTCAAAGGCTTTCCGACAGTCCAAAAAAATGCAGTCCGCCCAGCCCTCTCTTTCTTGCTTAATCTTTGTCACCTGATCTTAGAATTCTATCAAGCCTGTAAGGCAAGATTTACTCTCCCTGAACCCATGTTGGCGATTTGTCACGAAGTCCCTTCTCTCCAGATGTGTTACTAGGTTTTTTCTCACAATCTTCTCCATCACCTTGCATGGTATACAAGTTAAGGACACTGGCCTGTAGTTCAGTGCCTCTTGTCTGTCACCCTTTTTAAATATTGGTACTACATTAGCAGTCTTCCATACTTCTGGTAGGTCTCCCGTTTCCAGTGACCTACTATACACTATGGAGAGTGACAAGCAAAGTGCTCCTGCACACTCTTTCATTACCCATGGTGAGATTCCATCCGGCCCAACAGCTTTTCTCACATCCAGCTCCAATAGGTGCTTCTTGACCTCATCTCTTGTAATTTCGAACCTTTCCAAGGTCACCTGGTTTGCTGCCACCTCTCCGAGCGCCATAACTTCTCCCTGTTCTATTGTAAAGACCTCCTGGAACCTTTTGTTGAGTTCTTCACACACCTCTTTGTCATTCTCTGTGTACCTGTCCTTGCCCACCCTAAGTTTCATCACCTGTTCCTTCACTGTTGTCTTCTTCCTGATGTGACTGTGTAGTAGCTTTGGTTCGGTCTTGGCTTTATTAGCTATATCATTTTCATACCTTTTCACAGCTGCTCTTCTCACACTGACATACTCGTTCCTGGTGCTCTGGTATCTACAAGGTCAACCAATAGAATGGGTCGACCCCTACCAGTATCTAGGAATCATCCTGGACACACACATGAATTTTAATGCTGAGGTCACTTACTTGAGAGAGCGAACTGCGGCCCGGACGGCAATCCTCAGGTCGCTAACCTCCCTTTCTGGAGGAGCCAATCTGCAAGTCCTTCGCACATACTATGTACAGGCAGTCAGATCAGTGATCGATTATGCCGCACCTGCACTCACAAATCTATCACACCAACAGTGGAAAAAGCTTGAAGTTGCCCAAAACAATGCTATGAGAGCTGCACTGGGAGCCCCCATGTGGACCAGGCTTGAAACTCTTAGACTGGAGACGGGTTTGCCCTCTCTACAAGAAAGAATATCACAAAGGACAGCTACAATTATCAGTAAGATAATTATTTCTTCTGATCCAATCCCAGTACGGCAGGCCTTGGTGGTTGGACTAGGCCAAAACCATGGAAACTCTTGGGTTGCAGGAGCAGGAAAAGTCCTAAACAGACTACATTTAAAAAAACATGATTCTTGATAGAGAGGGTGATCATCCACACCCAAATTACACTCCTTCCGCGCCGTGGGAAGAGCCTACTTTCAAAATAGTAATAGAAAGTCTCCCAATGAAAAAGGCTGCCTATGATCCGACAATCCTAAGGCGCATAATAGAAGAGCAAATGTATAGCATAGCAGTAGCAGGAGCCACCCACATCTTTACAGACGGATGAGAGTGCTGGCGCTGCTCTTTGCACGACCAGCGTACAGGCATATTGGAGACTGGGAGGACTAGTATCATCAACCCAAACTTAGCTGTTTGCCATACAACAGGCATTCGCATATGTGATTGCACAAAACACTCAAAATGCAATCATACACACAGACTCAAAAGCTGCACTTCAAATACTAGGACAAAAACAGTGGAAAGATAATGTGGAAATAATTACCACCTGCACCAGAGAATAGCTGAAGGTTCTGGTTCAGATTAAATTCTGTTAGAGTGCCAGATTTTCGAAAAGCTGATTTTAATAGCCTAAGAAATTTTTTGGGTCAAATAGATTGGAAACTCTTGGGTATGGGGTGTGGGCCGGTCTTAGAGCGAGAGATGAACCCAGCAATAGGTGACGTAAAAGGGGATTTTGATGTGGATTTAATATATAACTTATTTAAGAATATTCTAAACAAAGCACAGGAACGTAGTATACCATACAAATTGAATAAGTCGAATACTAATGACCCAAAGTGGATAACAAATAATTTAAAGAACCTTATAGGTAAAAAGAGAGCTTGGTACAAAAGGATTAAGAATGGGGAAGTCAGGTTAGAACAGGAATTCATACAACTGGTTAGAAATGTTGAAAAAGAGATTAGGAAAGCAAAAAGAAACTATGAAGTTCGCATAGCAGAGCAAGCAAAGTCAAATCCTAAAGGGTTTTTTCAGTTATATCGAACTAAGACTAGGGAAAGGATAGGTCCATTAAAATCTGAGACAGGTCAAATAACGGATAATGACAAGGAGATGAGTAGCATTTTTACCAAAAATTTATATCTGTATTTACTAAAGAAGAACTTAACAATATGCCTTCAGCCGAACAAGTCTATGTGGGTGGGGATGAGGACAGGTTGACTAGTTCAGCAGTTACCAGGGAGGATGTAATTAAACAATTAGAAAAACTAAAACCAAACAAATCCCCAGGGCCGGATGAAGTGTTTGCCAGGGTGCTTAAAGAATGCAAAGAGGAGCTTTCCGAGCCACTGTCTACCATATTTAATAAATCAATAGAGTCAGGCAGAGTGCCAGAGTCATGGAAGGTAGCTAATGTGGTACCAATTTTTAAGAAAGGAGATAGATCACTTGCGTCAAACTATCGGCCAATTAGCCTAACGTCTATTGTGGGAAAGTTACTTGAATCAATAATTGCAAATACAATTCATCTCCATCTTGAAAAACATAAATTAATAAATGAGTCGCAACATGGTTTTACAAATGGCCGTTCATGTTTAACAAATTTGCTAACTTTTTATTCCAGCATAGTTGAGGCAGTTGATAGTGGTAAGGATTGTGATGTTGTGTACCTTGACTTTAGCAAAGCTTTTGTTACAGTGCCACATGAAAGACTAATTAAAAAAATAGAAGCTCATGGTATTGGGGGTGCTATATTAACTTGGATTAGGGCATGGCTATTCCAAAGGAAACAGAGAGTTAGTATAAATGGGGTTAAGTCAGAGTGGGATAATGTTGTTAGTGGAGTACCTCAGGGCTCTGTCCTGGGACCTCTGTTGTTTATAATATATATAAATGATTTAGATTCAGGTTTGAGTAGCAACATTTGCAAATTTGCCGATGATACGAAAATCGGTAGGGAAATTAATTCGGAGGAGGACTCACTATCACTTCAAGTTGATCTAGATAGGGTTTTGAAATGGTCAAAGGATTGGCAAATGCAGTTTAATGCTGATAAATGTAAAGTTTCTGAGGCTAGGTAATGATGATAGAGTTACAAGATACGAGCTAAATGGTGTTGAGATTGCGAAGTCGGATTGCGAAAGGGATCTGGGAGTTATGATTAGTAAGAATTTAAAACAAAAGGATCAATGCATGGATGTTCGTAATAAGGCGAATAGGACACTGGAATTTATTAATCGAAGCGTTAGTAACAAGACACCTGGTGTGGTTCTTAAGCTATATCTTGCTCTGGTTAGGCCCCATTTAGATTATGCAGTTCAGTTTTGGTCGCCGTATTATAGAATGGATATAAATTCACTTGAACGTGTCCAACGTAGGATAACTAAGTTAATTCCCCAAATTAGAAATCTTTCATATGAAGAAAGATTAACAAAGCTTAAGTTGCATTCACTGGAAAGGAGAAGAGTTAGGGGTGACATGATAGAGGTTTACAAGTGGATGAATGGACATAACAGGGGGGATATTAATAGGGTATTAAAAATATCAACACAAGACAGAACACGAAACAATGGGTATAAATTGGATAAGTTTAGATTTAGGAAAGACTTGGGTAAATTATGTTATGTTCTTATGTTCGCCATCTGCAACATGGTATCTTCAGGCAACCAAATTAGAAAGGTTAAATATCCCAAAAGGAATCCACAGGGAAATAGCAGTTAGGCTATATAGACTACATCTAGGTTATAGATGCAACTGGGAGATTGGTGAGCCCCGACAGAGAGAGTGCATCTTCTGCCAAACTGTCACAGAAAAGCCATTACTTCACTATCTTCTGATATGTGAAGCAACCAATGACCTTAGAAGAGCTTTAAGAGTTCCTGAATCATGCAGTGGCCACCCTGAAGCCATCAACACAGCCACTCTCCTGGTCAACAAACGTGTCCAGCAGCTGGACACCCTCATAAAGACTGTGAAGCAGTATCCTCCCCCGCGATAACAGCTTGATGGTTAAATGCAACCTCAGAATACTGAGAAAAAAAAATTGTACCACTTACGGGCTTTTCATGCCCGTGCCACCTCTTGGGTGGCTTAATCTTTATCAATCAATCAATCCTAATGCAGATATGACGTTTTGGAAGGGACACTAGCCGATCACGGATTGGCCGACTTAGGTCGCGGGCGACCAATCAGGGCTCGCCTTGACATCATTGAGTGCCACGGGCGGCGCCAACGTCAGAGTTGACCTGACCTTGGAAGCGAGAGGACGCACCTCGGTCAGCTCTCAAGGGTTTGAGGCTCTACAAGCCTTTCTTAGTGGATTAGAGCTGGCTACCACAGCCCATCTTACGTATTGTAGACCCCGCGCTTCTGGGAAGCAAAAAAGGAACCAAGTTTATTGAGCAAGAGTGCCAAACTTGGAAATATTCGGCGACGACGCTGGGCGGCGACGCTGGATGTTGAGGGCCTGGAAAGGTGTGGCGGGCAAGCCTAGCTGCGACCGGGTCACATCCACTGAGGGTTTTGGAAGGACGACACCGTTCCTAGGACAAGGAGCAACGCCTTGTGGAAGGGGCGAGTGTGGGAAAGTAGTGATTAGCTCAGCGCCCATCGATGAACCAGGATTGGGGTAGCTGAATCTCGGGGATTGGAACGGCGACGACGCAAAGGCTCCACGACACCTGAGGACCTGTGGAACGTTCCTGGATCGTCAAGGATCGACTCAGGAAGCGTGGGAACCTCACACCATCGAGGGTTAGGCGCCGTGAGCCAGGAATGTAAGGTAGATCATTTTCCCTCCCATTACCCCTTGTGTGAGTAGGCTAGTTAGGCCACAATATTTACTTATGTATGTGGCAACAGGACATTAATACTTTAGTAGTAGAATAGGCTGCAAGGCAGCTTGTGTCCAGGACTGTCAGAGGGGACAGTGTGTATGGATGGCAGGACAGTGAAGAAGAGGCGCCGACGTGGTGAAGAGGCCCTCCTGTGAGAGAGTGTGGGACTCCTGTCTTTCTGCCCAGTTGAAGGAGTGTTGGAGGTCGTGGAAGAAGAGGCTGACGATCTCCAGACTTATTATCCTTATTTTCATATTTATGTATTACTTGTGATTGTATGTGTGTTCATGTAATTTGCGTCAGTAAATTCACACATTTTATCATTGTGTTTAAGTGTGCCTCCATTTATAATATTTCTCTATGAGCATACACGAAGGTTATCATAGTACCACCTAGGGAACACTACGTTCTCTATAGAAGTTCTTATTGCCTGGAGAGTGGTAAAGACAGCACGGACTCAGATAAAAGTGTACCCTTAGCCATCCGATCAGTATCAGTGCCTGAATGGTGGCAACTAGTAACGTAGTGGCTAGAGAGAGGTAAAGTCACACAGACCTTCCTGGGAGAGTACCCTGGGCCGACAGTCTAGTAGCAGATCTATGGGAGTAGCAATCTTCTGGCTACAAACAATATATAATACACCCACTGAACTGCATTGCTGGGCTGCAGATATAATAACCCAGCTGGCGACCTTGTTAAGAAGAAGATAGAGAACAGGCGGGAAAAGAGTTCCTGTAACCTTTTTGTCTGGCAGGCAAGACTCAGGGAGGTTATTGTTATAAAGTCAGTGTTATAAAATAATATTGTGGTGGGCTTGTTATGGGGCACTGGTACTATTAAGGGGTAAGGGTAGTTAGAAGACAGAGTATCAAATATGGGAGAGCTAAAAGGCCCAGCCCCCAAAATAAACTATCCACAGTAATAATACCTTGCTACTAGACCATATATGTCAGTCTAAGGGTTGATCAATGCACTCCCACACAGGAAGAAGGGATACTCCTATAATTCATGTACTTATTTATTAACCCCTTAACAACCCCCATATACACTCACACCAATAACAATAATAATAATAACTTTACCACACTACCTTACGTTAAAAGCCTTGGTCCACATAAACAGGATACAAGGTTTTACACTGAGCACAAGCTAGGGTAAAGCTCTACTATTGAATAACTTGAAGTTAGAGTCAGCTTAGG
This sequence comes from Procambarus clarkii, assembly GCF_040958095.1. Taxonomy (NCBI): domain Eukaryota; kingdom Metazoa; phylum Arthropoda; class Malacostraca; order Decapoda; family Cambaridae; genus Procambarus; species Procambarus clarkii. The sequence goes on along the minus strand of NC_091206.1, from coordinate 33,122,410 downwards.
GTAGGGGACCACGTGGTTCCAATGGGACCCCCTTTAGAATACTAGTAATATAAACCCTAAAAACACCTACTACACACACAGTATACTACTAAACACATAGGACATGAGTATGCCAGACATACATAATACTGTGCTCAATATACTTATCTTGAACAAGACACAGAAATAAGGAAACGAAGAGGAAGGGTAAAAGGTTCCTGTCCATACCACGCCAGCTCAGAAAAAAAGATGGAGTCTCAGTCTCCTTCCCCACAGCTGCCGGCAGACTGCTCAATTAATCGTACCGCAGCCCTATACCAAGTTTACTCAGGTTTACTTTACAAATGATTAGAAATTAATAGTAAGCATAGTTGGTGCCTATGTTATTATTTAATAATCAACCCCCAGCTCAGTCTTTAAATGCTCTTTGAGAAACAAGAATAGTCTTACGTCTGGCAGGGAAGATACAAACAAAGCCACATCGGGTTTCGATTTTCTACTCTAACGTAGCTTAATTAGTTAAATTTTGACCTCTGGTTTCCACTGAAGAACCCAGGGTCGTAACAGTCAGCCTGAGTCTTCCTTCACTCCTCCACGGGTCTAGGCCGGAACTGTTAACAGCAGTTTCCCCGTGTTTGACTGAAGGGCTTCCAGTGTGAATCAGTGGCACCCCCCTTTTGTGGTGGAAGCAAAGACCTGCGGAGGTGGGCATTGTTGGTCCTCTCCTGTGTGACCAAAGAGAGTCCGGTGAGTCCCGGGAGTCGGAGGGGCTGAGTACTCAACCCTTTGAGCCCCTAGCAGCTGAGTGCTAGCAGAGCCCCGGCCCACCTCCACGTGACACATGTCACCCCTAACTCTTCCTCCAAAATAATCATTCCTGCCTCTACTCTACACAGACGCCGTCTTGTTGAATCGGCTCTAATACACAATGTACCCAACATGAACTTGAGTCCTGGCTTTGTTGCTGTGGACTCTTCCCTTTCATAGTATATACTCAAATGCTCTAATCTTTCTAACAAACGTGACCTTACATAAGCTTATCCTTTCCATTTATCTTTCTTTCTCTTCTCTCTTTTTTTTCTGTTCATTGTCTTCTCCTACGTTCCCTTGCTTTCCTCTTCTTATTCCTATTATTTTCTCCTTCTCCTTAGGTGGTTATAATAGGAACTGCCTCGTATGGGCCAATAGGCCCTCTGCAGTTCCTACTACTACACCTTACTTTGCTCCTCTTCTCTCTCATGCCTATTTATTGCCTGTCTCTACTTCCTCATCCACGACACGCTGACTTTGTCTCCAGTAGCACAGAGCATCACCTTCATTCACCAGACCACTCCACAAGTGATCATTTGAATTTCATCATGGAATTCCAATTGACTTATAATCGATCCAGCAATGCTGCTCAGTGTAGGAAAAGACCATCGATAATGGATACTAGTTCTGAAAGTGACGGCGAGTGGCATCACGTGAATAAGGATAACAGGACAAGCCACTCCATGACGTCCCATCGCCCATTAATCTCTCCAGCTTCTCCAGCTCTCCCAGCGCCTCAGACTAGATCAACGCTTCCAATCTTCAAAGTGCAGCACACGGAAGGTAAGTCTTCCTACGCTACTGTAGTGGACTTAGAAAAAGAGTACCCCCAGCTCTATGTCAGAGCAAAACCTAATCTCAAAGGAGAATGCATTCTGAGGCCTAAAGACGAGTCGGCCGCTACGATTCTAAAAAATTATGCAAAATGTGAGGAACTGAAACCAGAGGATAATATAAGTAAAATCATTGTCCTCCAGTATCCCTTGCATATGGCCCTTGACCATCTCGAAAAGCTGAACTATGTGGTGTCAGCAGAGAGATGCCAAGTACGAACCACAAAACAGGAAACTCGACAAGTCCTTCTCACAGTAAGAGGACGGATCCCGGAGAAACTTGACCTTGTAATCTGGGGCGTGTTCCAACACAGGCCTTACACCCCAGAACCCCTAAGATGCTTTAGATGTCAGAGATTTGGGCATCACAAAGATGGCTGCCAACGCCCAGTGAGGTGCGAAGTCTGCAGCCAGTCCCATGATACAATAACATGTATTGATAAATTCAAGGCAAACCACCCTGTTCAGGCAAAATGCCCAAATTGTTCCAAGGCACATCATGCCTGGAACTTGAAATGCCCTGAAAGGCTCAAAAGGCTTCAAAAGAACCCCACCACGCCTACAGCGGAGCCGAAACCCCCACCAAAACGAATACCAGCTCCCATGCCCACTAAAACCGCGTGGGGTCTACCCATTCAGGAAGAGGGGGCACACGGCCCTTCACCATCGGCCATGGTGAAGGGTGAGAAGACAGTACAGGACAAAAAGAAAGATGGAGGACACAAGAATCATGTTCAAAGCAGTCGGCCTCCCATTTCATCCAGCAAGCACACTGGGGCCAATAGGAGTAGCAATTCCAGTGTCAAAGTTACCACCGAGAAGGGTCTAAAAGCTACTAGGCCCCAAACCTGCACAGCATTAAATAGTGCTCCCACTGAACTGGACGCTCTCTGGCCAATGCTCAAAACTTTGGTCACTGAGTTGATCGAAAGTCTGCTGTCTTCACATGGAATCAAGCAAACCACAGAGACTCAGAAGACAATTGAGCACAAGCTCAAAAAATTCGAAGATGTAATATCCACACCGTCAAGACAGCAGGGCAGGAGACACCCCCATAAAAAACAGATAGAGTCCAGCTCGTCGGAAAGCGACATTGATGAGTCAATTTCAGGTCCACTAAGAACCTATACACCAATTGCAACTTCCATGGCGTGTTCATCAGACTCCATGGATACCACGGAATTATCAGCAAATTCCAAGAACCTAGAGGTCTAAAGATCCTGCAATGGAATGCGGAAGGACTGCGCACTAAATTGCAACACTTGCAATGCAATGCAGCAACCAAGGGCATAGACATCCTGATACTACAGGAGAGCTTGCTTCGAGCCGGATTAGAACCTAAAATCCCAGGCTATCGAGGCTTCTTCCTTCCATGGATCAATGGGCAATCCAGGGGATGTGCAATCTATGTAAAATGTGACCTGATCTCCAAATCCATAACCAGCCCACCCAATTGTGGAACAGGGACAGAGGTAATGGGAGTCACCATTGAGCTAAGACACGACAAACTTGAAGTATTCAATGTGTACAGGTCTCCACAAACCGAAATGGATCTCTCTGTGTTATTTGGACACGCGACAACAACAAACACAATCATTTGTGGAGATTTTAATGCCCATCATCGATTGGCACTGGGCTCGAACAGAACAAATGAAGCCGGCATACACATTACACATCTACTGGACCAGCTTCCAGATATACAAATCCTAAACAAGAATGAACCTACCCACATCCAAGGAGGCAGATTAGACCTAACCTTCGTTTCAGCCTCCTTAAGAGATGCAGCAACATGGTCAGTTGAGCCCACACTCACAAGCGACCACTATGGGGTCCAAATTGATCTTCAGTTAGACCTACCCACCCCACCTCCGCCTCCATCTGAAGCCTGGAACTTTGCTTTAGCAAACTGGGACCTATTTCAAAACCTCATTTCAGAGTGGCAAAGAAACTATGATCTTCCCGAAGACATTAATCAGGCAAAACAAGAATTTGTCAAAGCGATTCAAAGTGCAGCCAACCACTCAGTCCCACTGAAAAAAACAGTCCACCGGACACCATAAAGATCATTGGTACTATTGCGAACGTGTCAAAGAACTCAACCATAGACTCAATAGAACAAGAAAGCTATACAAAAAGCAGCCAAGTGACCGCAACAGGATCTTACTTTGTGAGGTCAAGGAACATGTACATCGAGAGACCAGACAAATAAAAGAACAAAAGTGGCTGGAATGGTGTTCACACCTGAATGAACACACCTCTCTCGGAGAGATGTGGTAGCAAATTCACCGGGCCAAAGGGAATAAAACACCTAAAGCTCCACACCCCAAGGATCCTCAACAGGAAGCCGAAGTACTGGCAACCAGGTTTGCAGAGAGAGCAGCCAGCAATCAACTTCCACCAGATGTATTAGCAGTACAGACCGGACTAGAGGAAGAAATGTGGCACAGAATCCTTACAGCATGTGAAGAAGTCTCTGACACTAATGCCCCCTTCATACTGGATGAGCTCAATCGGGCTAAGAAAAACTCCAAGGAAACATCCCCTTGAGCCGACAAAATAACCTATAAAATGATTAGAAACCTCGGCCCAGAGGGAGACGCTGCATACCTAAGGTTAATTAATTTAGCCTGGACTTCTCAAACTAGACCTTCTGCTTGGAATAGTGCAGACATAGTGCCGATCCCAAAACCCAAAGATCCAGCTAATCCCAGGCCCATCTCTCTCCAAAGCTGTGCAGCCAAGACGGCTGACAGAATGGCACTCAACAGACTGGAATGGAAAATGCCTAAACTGCACCATGATATGTATGCCTATAGAAGAGGGGTTGGCACAGTGGAATGTATTACAACTCTGTTAGCCCACTTGAATGACAGACCAGGAATGCTGATATTCCTGGACCCCGAAAAAGCCTTTGATCTGGCTAGCGCCCCAGCTATTCTCTGCTGCCTCATTGACAAAGAGGTCACAGGCAACCTGCTCTCCTGGACCAAAAACTGTCTCATAAACAGAGAAGCAAGAGTAAAACTTCATGGCACAGTCTCTGAGTACAAAAGACATGAAAATGATACACCGCAAGGAGGTATTCTCAGCCCTCTTCTCTTCAACTGTTTAATGGAAAGAATAATGAGGTTGAAACTCCCACATCACTGCAGGCTGCTAAACTACGCGGATGACTTTGTCATCATCATAAAAGGAAGGGATACGGCGCGCCTTGCACCCAAATGCTTAGACTGCATCAGCAAAGAGGCAAAACAGATTGGGATCAAACTCAACCCCTCAAAGTCAAAGGCCATGCCCATAAAAATAGCGAAGCCCAACATCCAACTCACAGTACAGGGTCAACCAATAGAATGGGTCGACACCTATCAGTATCTAGGAATCATCCTGGACACACACATGAATTTTAATGCTGAGGTCACTTACTTGAGAGAGCGAACTGCGGCCCGGACGGCAATCCTCAGGTCGCTAACCTTCCTTTCTGGAGGAGCCAATCTGCAAGTCCTTCGCACATACTATGTACAGGCGGTCAGATCAGTGATCGATTATGTTGCACCTGTACTCACAAATCTATCACACCAACAGTGGAAAAAGCTTGAAGTTTCCCAAAACAATGCTATGAGAGCTGCACTGGGAGCCCCCTTGTGGACCAGGCTTGAAACTCTTAGACTGGAGACGGGTTTGCCCTCTCTACAAGAAAGAATATCACAAAGGACAGCAACAATTATCAGTAAGATAATTATTTCTTCTGATCCAATCCCAGTACGGCAGGCCTTGGTGGTTGGACTAGGCCAAAACAATGGAAACTCTTGGGTTGCAAGAGCAGGAAAAGTCCTAAACAGACTACATTTAAAAAACATGATTCTTGATAGAGAGGGTGATCATCCACACCCAAATTACACTCCTTCCGCGCCGTGCGAAGTGCCTACTTTCAAAATATAATAGAAAGTCTCCCAATGAAAAAGGCTGCCTATGATCCGACAATCCTAAGGCGCATAATAGAAGAGCAAATGTATAGCATAGCAGTAGCAGGAGCCACCCACATCTTCACAGACGAATCGGTGGACACAGAATATGAGAGTGCTGACGCTGCTCTTTGCACGACCAGCGTACAGGCATAATGGAGACTGGGAGGACTAGTATCATCAACCCAAACTTAGCTGTTTGCCATGCAACAGGCATTCGCATATGTGATTGCACAAAACACTCAAAATGCAATCATACACACAGACTCAAAAGCTGCACTTCAAATACTAGGACAAAAACAGTGGAAAGATAATGTGGAAATAATTACCACCATTTTGTATCTTGGATGTGGGAACCGACCTGTGAGATTTATATTTACGTTAATTTATATACTTCGATAGCAATTTGTATAATGATAAGTGGACTGTATTTCTGCAATAATCTCAATCTCACAAATCGATCCTCTACACATTAGGGGGGTTTATATTTATATGTATGCAGCCAATCAAACTACAGAATTAACTACATACATTGAAGAGGTTCCTTATCTTATAGTACAGCAGGTTAGTCCACCAGGTATAACTAGGGTGTAGACACCAAATTATCCTCTTTGAGGTAGCTTCCATCACCCAGTAACTGGTGCACAAAGTCTTCCTCGTCTTGACCTGTCAAAAGTGCGCTAGCTGTGAAGCCAGAATCCTATATATGACAAGCTATATCAGAGAAAACACTATACAGTACATGGAACATTGAAGACCTGGCTTAATTACCTTTAATATGAGGCGATTTCGCGTTCTAACCGGCTAACCCTACCCAATGACATTAATGGCCACTAATGATAGATAATGGGTTTCGGAAAGAACACTTAACTTGAATTTGTAGACAGCATGTTGATAATGGTACACTTTTAGTTTCCATAACACTACGTCCAAGTAAATTTAACAGGAGCCAAATTTGCTCCCGTGAGCCTCTGGTCTAGTACAAACAATGGCTGCATCTAACACTCCATACTATTGACGCCTGGCCGACATTGTCCAGATATGATAGGAGCCAAATTTGCTCCACACGTCTCGGAGGTGACACAACAATGGCTGCCCCTCCTCCTGACGCCTGGCTTACATTGTCCACATGTCAGAAAGTGATAGAAGGGTCACATTTACTCTACTTTAATATTGATAATTAAGTTAATTTATATAAGATGTTTTTATGATGGTAAAGTCCAAAGACTAATGTATTTAAGAATAATTCCCAGCAGAATAGCTGGTGAATTATAATAGTATGTGGTGATGATATCCCGTTTTCTATAGACGGTAATTCCACTACAAGTTACGTTTTCTATGGGTAACTTGTTTATACAATACAGCTATTATCTGTATGATTATTAAATGGTGTCGGATTTTCCGACATAATTCCCCAGGGGCTGCTCACGGGTCGAAGTCCTAATTAGAACAGACGAACACCGATACTCCTCCTTCGAATAATTTGATGTTAGTAGTTAGTAATCACACATTTGTGCGTCTGTTCGTACAGGACGGATGTTCCGTACTAGAGTTGTAGGGGTTAGAAGTCTAATGCGATTTCATTTCCCTGTCAACTCTTGAAAGGCTAATATTCAAGCCTAATTACATATTATTTAACCCAGAAGACTGGATGTGATCAAGTACTACAGTCAAGTATGATTCAGGGACTGCAGTGAGATCAGTGACATTAGATATAACTTGAAGTTTCTTCAGGTAACTGGTCACTGATATATAAACACTGAGGCCCATGGAATACATCTTGATTAAATAATAAATGTATCAAATCAGTCATCAGATTTATTGGGGTTTAATTTAGTTAATTGTTTCAGAAGATTGAATAGCTCATCATTAAAGTAAAGTATGGTTCTGAGACTGCAGTGGGTTCAGTGACATTGGTCACAGTGACTTGTAGCTGTTTTAGGCTACTGTTCACTGATTTGCCACTGAGGCCTCATGAACTCTTCTTCAGCTTTAAATGATGATACTAACATCAACTTCTGTTGGTATAGTCAGCTGTAATCTCCTTAGTATAATGCTACTGGAGAAATATAATCAGCTGACAAATTTAGATTTCTATTGGTATTGTTTATCTGCAGGCATAGGTCTCCTCAGGCTTGATACTGGGCCTGAGAGTAATTTACCTCCTGCAGAGTTTACCTCCTGCAGAGTTTAACATGGTTATACCCTGATATTTAGTAGGGCTACCGATGAATCGATGACAATAGTCTGTCCCTACAAGGAGACCGAAGTCGGTGAGGTGATCAGACTTAATATTATCTGCCAATTTTATTCCTCTATTTCTCAGGAATTTGGCTGTTGCTCTCAGACCTTGAACTTGTAGGTCTACTGGTATTTTGTCCACCACAATGGCTTGTACTCGACAGACGTACCTGCCTAAACGTACTGATGGTTGTACCACCTGGTAGACTTGAGGTCCTGCATCTGTTACAAACCCTGAGATATTGAATGACATCTGGGCTACAGGCCTTAATTGTAATTCATCTGCCAGCCTTTTAGTAATATATGTTCTCTGGGATCCTTGGTCAAACAACCCACGGGTATGGACCTTGGCCCTCTTATTCAGGATGGTAATTTGGGCAGTAGGCAAAGTCGTATTACCTTTAGACTTTGCCGATTGGACACTGTTTGTTTGTTGCACCTTGCAGTACTGTACTGTGGTGGGAATGCTATCTTCCACCTTGGGGTTTAGAGACGTTGTTTTGGTGTCTCTGCACAATGCTGCATGGTGCTGACCTTTGTTACACCTATTACAGGTGTGTAATTGGGTATCACAGTTCTTGATGTTATGTTTCCTGAGGCACCTCGTGCAATGTTGCAAATCTTTGAGTCGCTCAACACGGGCGTCACTATCAGGAAAATTAGAGCAGTGGTACATTGAATGTTTCTCATTGCAGAACAAACATGTTCCATAGCTTCCAGTACCCTTTGGTGTCACGTTCTTGGATGACACAGTAACTATAGGCTTGGAGGGTCCCACTGCATATACGCCCACACTGCTACTGTTCCACTTTGGAGTTGAATTATATTGTCTAGATTGATTTGGAGTACCTTTGGTACTCTGTGGTTTACTATTATTGGTTTCTGAGGGTTTACTTGGTGGTTTTAATTTGTCATGTGTTCGTAATTGATGAACTACTGACTTTAAACCTTCAGATATTTCATTCATGGATAAGATGCTTTTATTGTAATGAGCACTCATTTGTCTCAATATGTCCCTAGGTATTTTCTCCTGGACAATTATTTTCAAGACCCACTCAGCCCCGTTTGTATCTGCTGTCAGGCTGAGGGCATTGATCAATGATTCTACCTCCAGCTTGAAGACTTGGAGTGAATCAGCTGAAGCCTCCGGTGGGGGTAAATGCAACAGCTCATGAACTAAATGTGATGTTCTTACTTCTGGATCAGCAAAATTATCCTTGAGGAGTTTTACTGCCAGATCATAGCCGTCATTAGTTAATCTCAGATGGGATACTACTGTTTTAGCCTCACCTGATAATTGGCCTTGCAAATAAGAGAATTTACTACTCTTTGGTAAAGATTGTTTTGAGTCTACAAGGTCAACGAATTTGTTCCAAAATTCGTCCCAATCTTCCTCATCTTTTCCTGAGAAAGTGGGTAAATTAATTGGAGGGAGTCGAGCTTCTGCTTGACTCGTATTAGATGCAACTGTTGTTGTTGTTGCTGTTGCCTTGTTCTGGGCAATTAATTTGACATAAGGCTGTAATGTGGCCTGAGTCTGATCTTCATAATTCGCAAGATCAACCATAATGTCGTCTATTTCTGTTTCTGATAAATTGGTGTTGGCAAGTTCAGCCACATATGTTGCTATTTGGCATTTGATTTGCTCAAATTTACCTGCAGCTGCTTGATAATAGCTTTCCAGGTCAGCATAATCAACTTGAGATTGTTGTGACAAATCTTCACATTTCTTGATCTGTCTTGTTAAGTGGCCTTTAAGACCTGCAAGGGTTCTTTTCATTCTCCCTGCATTATCCATACTGGCTCGTTGGTGAAGCCTTGTGGGACTTGTACTTGGGTCGCTCATAATACTGAACAAACACTAATGGTAGCCTAGGGTAAATTCTGAACTCACTAGGCAATAATCCTACCTCTACTAGAGGTTAGCACTTAAAATTAATACACATTATATATATACAATCATACACACTAATGATTTGAGTGATAAACCAGTGTCACTGGAAGTACCTTTAGGTTAGCTCTTCTATATCACCCTTGGATGGTAGAGACACTAATTAATCACTCAAAGGTGTAATGATCATAAGTAAATTATTATATATACAACTCAATTCGAGTTGACAAAAATTACACCCAAAATAGGGTCTGCACCATTCATTAATGGTGTTAGGTTGTTCAATATAGTACAACTGACTATGGTAATAATGGGACTAGGATGAACGATAATAGTTCAACTAGTCAATGGTAATATCCTACCCTGTTGTGGGTTGGCAATTAGTAAATATTATACTGTGAACACTAGTGCAATATATATTAAATAATTCTCTATTTTGGAGAAATAATATACACAATTATTGATAATAGCCTCTTAATTGCCTCTATGAAACTTCTAATATTATCTAGAAGTATTAAATATTATTAGTGACCTCGCGAAATAAACTCCACAAAATTCGTAGATAATCTCTCGCGAAATGTAACACCACGAAATCCGTGAACAATCTTGCGAGGACACAGCCACTAATTTGGCTGGCTTCTATATTAGCGCTGTCATTTCACGAAATAACACGCCATCAAATCTGTGGGTGTGCATGAAACCGCTGACTAAGGCTGATCTGAACTGAGCGGGGCTCGTGAACTCGCACGAGTCAACGCCGCCGTCTTTGACTGGCTGGCCTTTGTTTAAATAACACTGCACTAGTATATTTAATGAATCCACTGGTTAACTGGTTCATCCGGTACTAAGATGACCAAATGTGGGTTCAAAGAATCAAATAATCCGTCATCCGGTTCGAAGATGACCAAATAATGTGGGAACCGACCTGTGAGATTTATATTTATTTAATTTATATGAATATATATTTACGTTAATTTATATACTTCGATAGCAATGTGTATGATAATAAGTGGACTGTATTTCTGCAATAATCTCAATCTCACAAATCGATCCTCTACACATTAGGGGGGTTTATATTTATATGTATGCAGCCAATCAAACTACAGAATTAACTACATACATTGAAGAGGTTCCTTATCTTATAGTACAGCAGGTTAGTCCACCAGGTATAACTAGGGTGTAGACACCAAATTATCCTCTTTGAGGTAGCTTCCATCACCCAGTAACTGGTGCACAAAGTCTTCCTCGTCTTGACCTGTCAAAAGTGCGCTAGCTGTGAAGCCAGAATCCTATATATGACAAGCTATATCAGAGAAAACACTATACAGTACATGGAACATTGAAGACCTGGCTTAATTACCTTTAATATGAGGCGATTTCGCGTTCTAACCGGCTAACCCTACCCAATGACATTAATGGCCACTAATGATAGATAATGGGTTTCGGAAAGAACACTTAACTTGAATTTGTAGACAGCGTGTTGATAATGGTACACTTTTAGTTTCCATAACACTACGTCCAAGTAAATTTAACAGGAGCCGAATTTGCTCCTGTGAGCCTCTGGTCTAGTACAAACAATGGCTGCATCTAACACTCCATACTATTGACGCCTGGCCGACATTGTCCAGATATGATAGGAGCCAAATTTGCTCCACACGTCTCGGAGGTGACACAACAATGGCTGCCCCTCCTCCTGACGCCTGGCTTACATTGTCCACATGTCAGAAAGTGATAGAAGGGTCACATTTACTCTACTTTAATATTGATAATTAAGTTAATTTATATAAGATGTTTTTATGATGGTAAAGTCCAAAGACTAATGTATTTAAGAATAATTCCCAGCAGAATAGCTGGTGAATTATAATAGTATGTGGTGATGATATCCCGTTTTCTATAGACGGTAATTCCACTACAAGTTACGTTTTCTATGGGTAACTTGTTTATACAATACAGCTATTATCTGTATGATTATTAAATGGTGTCGGATTTTCCGACATTGGAACAGTCGCTAAAGGCAAAGGACTCAACATAACTTTAAACTGGATCCCATCCCATATTGGAATCCCATTAAATGAAAAAGCTGATGAAATTGCTAAATTGGCAACTCGTCATCCAGTGATACATAAAACAATTCAACCCAGCCTAGAGAACATAAAAAAACATCATCACCAAAAAACTCTCACATCTCAACAAAGCCTACCTACACCAGAGAATAGCTGAAGGTTCGCCATCTGCAACGTGGTATCTTCAGGCAACCAAATTAGAAAGGTTAAATATCCCAAAAGGAATCCACAGGGAAATAGCAGTTAGGTTATATAGACTACGTCTAGGTTGCAGATGCAACTGGGAGATTGGTGAACCCCAACAGAGAGAGTGCACCTTCTGCCAAACTGTCACAGAAAAGCCATTACTTCACTATCTTCTAGAATGTGAAGTAACCAATGACCTTAGAAGAGCTTTAAGAGTTCCTGAATGATGCAGTGGCCACCCTGAAGCCATCAACACAGCCACTCTCCTGGTCAACAAAGGTGTCCAGAAGCTGGACACCCTCATAAAGACTGTGAAGCAGTATCCTCCCCCGCGATAACAGCTTGATGGTTAAATGCAACTTCAGAATACTGAGAAAAAAAAAATTGTACCACTTACGGGCTATTCATGCCCGTGCCACCTCTTGGGTGGCTTAATCATTATCAATCATCAATCTTCCTCATCCACTTTATCAATCTCAGACGCCGAGTGTAGCAGTACACAGTTACAGTCACTCCCTCAGTTACTCTTTTAGTACAGTGTAACCATATCTCCCCAGGATATGACTTTCCTAACCATCCTTCTTGAATTATTAACGTCAGAAGGACACAGTGATATAGTAGCAAGAGCAAGGAAAATTGCTGAAGACGACCCAACCCTAAACGAAGCACCGTGGCAACTTGTAGGCAACGGAAAGGCAAACAAACGAAGAAGAACCGAAGAAACGTCCAAAGAAACCAAACTAGAAGCAAACCAGAACTCAAGAGGAGCACCCAAACCAATGCCAAGGACCATATTCAAAACCAGTTGATGGTCCCACTTATGCTTTCATTGCCGCACTGGAAAAGAATAATCCAGGATCAGATCTTAGAATCAAGCCCGACATTAGAGGTAGATATAACATATCCACAGCTAATCCGGATATAATCACAAACCTCAGGAACACAGAACACCTAGTGGAACTGAAACCAGAAGAAAAAATCACCAAAATGATAGTTCAAAGTTTCCCGGTCGAAGTTCATGCAAACAGGCTCCTCGAATGCCCAAATATCACAACGGCGGAAAGATGCAAGCACAACAATATCGAAACAAGACAGGTTCTTGTAACAATAAAAGGACCTCGCATCAACACTCTGAGTGTTGGCATCTATGGTCAATTCAGGCTGAGACTGTACAACGCAGAACCCATGCGCTGTTACAGATGTCAGCGCTTCGGCCACCACAAAGATGGCTGCAGAGGCCCGGAACGATGTGGTGTATGTAGAGAGCTCCACAATACCGACATATGCAAGAATCTGCATAAAGAAGGCAAACAAACGAACGCAAAATGCCCGAACTGCAGGGATACGCATCACGCCTGGAACAAACGTTGTCCAGAAAGGGTAAAAAGAATACTAGCCTTCAGATCAACCCAGCAACCCACAGTAGCAACTTCGAGACCCCAATCGACCAGACCCTCGGTAAAAAGCCAGTGGTACACCCCTCGGCACGTCCGAATAAATGAGGATCAGCAACAGTCTGGCGCGCCGGGTCCTTCTGGTCTGGGCAAGGACGGGTCCTCCAACAACTGGAGGGGGCAGGGCGCTGCTCCACTGGGAGCAACCTGTCCTCTTAAAAAGAACGTCGCTTTTGGCCGTTTGCCCGTATGGCCGAATTTGAAATTGAAAAACGTAGACGTAAAAACGTCCGACGTAATTTGAAATTTAAAAAAAATGAAAATAAAATTGGGATTTTTTTTTCAACAACAGTAAGTTAAGGGTCCTCTGATAGGTTAGGTGGGCAGGAAATTCTCATAAAGTTTCAAAACGGTATGAAAAACGTTAATTTAAAGTGTCCTCTTATAACCTCTGCGCGTAAGCTGGATGACTCAAATAGAAAACGGAACAGAACGTCACTTTTGTGAGTCGATTTCATCTCAAATTACGTCCAAATTTGGCCATAGTGCGCATACGAGCCAAAAGTGACGATATTTTTAAGAGGACGGGTTGCTGGGAGACCGCAACAGAATGGATCCGGGCGGCAGGGTGAACATGCCTGCCGTTGACTCCGGGACCTTTAGCCCAGGCAGGAATGATGATCCCTGCATCATCGGGTGCCTGGGCACCCGATGATGCAAAAATCATGGGCAAAAATCAGTGGCTGGATGTAGCAGGGGCGCTTCGGCCCAACCAGGAGTCTCCTCACCCACCAAGAAGAAAGTCTCCACTCCAGCCAAGAAGACACAAACGGTCGGAAAAACCAGTACTGTAAAAACCATGGACTCAATGATTCCACTATAACGGAAAAATGGACAATCTCAAAATTATACAATGGAATATTCAAGGATTCAAAAGCAAAGCACAAACACTCAGAGCAGTGCTTCTCAATAGCATTGATAGCATTGATATTGTTCTACTCCAAGAAACACTCACCAGGACTGGCAGATTTATCAATATTCCAGAATATCAAGGATTCCACTGCCCTATGGCACAAGGTGGCACCAGAGGCATTTCAATTCTAGTAAGAAATCATACCAATGCCACAGCAATCACAGACCTGCCCAACTGGGGCGAGAACGTCGAAATTATGGGAGTCAAGCTCACTATGAGGAACTCAACGCTGTCCATTTTCAATGTATACAAGAGCCAGAGAGAACATGACATGGATCTCTCAACAATCTTTGAAATAGCAGTCACTACACCTACTATCATCTCTGGTGACTTCAATGCTCATAGTGAATTACTTCTTGATTCACCAAGAACCGACGCCAACGGAAGACATATTGAACATCTTTTGGATGAACTGCCAGAAATCAGTCTGCTTAATTCTACGGAACCAACCCACACTGGTGGGGGAAAGTTGGATCTCACGTTTGTTTCCACCAGTGTTTATGAGTTGTGTCATTGGTCAGTGGATCATGTTCTGACTAGTGACCACTTTGCCACAAAAACAGTTATTAATATAGCACTACCTCCTAGACCTCCAGCTCCAGAGCCCGGATGGGACTTTATCAAGGCAGATTGGACGAAGTTTCAGGAAGCTCTCGAAACTTGGCACCAAAACTACACTCCTCCTGACAACACCGAAGAAATGGAAAAAGATTTAGTAAATGCAATACATAGATCAGCAAATCACGCCATCCCCAAGAGGAAAACAATTACCCAACAACACAAGGACCATTGGTATTACTGTGATAGGATCAAAGAGCTACATAACAGACTAAATCGTGCACGAAAGAATTTCAGAAAAGATAGAACCGAAGCTAATCTAGGACTTCTTAGAGCTGTCAGAGATCATGTGCACGAAGAAACAGCAAAAATCAGAGAAGAAAAATGGCTCGAGTGGTGTGCCAAGCTAAATCAGCATACGTCCTTGGGCGACATCTGGAGGCAGATCAACAAGGCCTAAGGAAAATCGTCTCCTGCTCCGCCGCACCATGTTCATCCAGAGCAAGAAGCAGAAAGGCTAGCAAATCTATTTGCTTCAAGAGCCAGTTCCACTCAACTTCCTCAAGCAACTCTGACTCACCAACAAAGACTTCAAGCAGCAGGATGGAAAAAAATAGATGATGCTTTAGCCTTACCTGACGAACTAGACCAACCTTTCAATCTAAAAGAACTCAGACGTGCTACAAAGAAAACTAAAAATACAGCTCCAGGCGAGGACAAAATCAATTACAACATGCTAGCCAAGCTAGGAGAAAAGGGTGAAGAAGCCTTCTTGAATCTCATCAACAGAGTATGGGTGACAAGAACCCGACCACTCTCTTGGAACAGTGCAATTATAGTTCCTATTCCAAAACCTAAAGACCCAGGAAATCCAAGACCCATCTCATTAACAAGCTGTCTGGCTAAAACTGCAGAAAGAATGGCCCTTAATCGAATTGAATGGAAAGCCAATCCACTACACCAAAATATGTTTGCTTACAGAAAAGGTGTTGGAACCACAGAATGCCTTACCTCCCTCCTGGATAAAATCAATGACAAACCTGGAATCCTTATTTTTCTAGACCTTGAAAAAGCCTTCGAGTTAGCCAGTGCTCCAGCTATACTGTGCTGCCTTGTGGATAAGGAAATCAAAGGACACGCTCTTGCTTTTGCCAAAGGAAGCCTGCTTAACCGAGAAGCTAAAGTCAAATTCCAAGGAAAAACATCGACCTCAAAGAGGCTGGAAAATGGAACTCCGCAGGGAGGAATACTAAGCCCCTTCCTCTTCAACTGTCTCATGGAACAATTCATGAAGCTCAAGCTACCAAAAGCCAAACTTCTTAACTATGCAGACGACTTTGTGGTCATCATCAATGGCAAAGGTGCAAAGAACCATGCACAAAAATGCCTAGATATTATCAGCAAGGAAGCGGAACACAGTGAAAATAAACAGCAATAAAACAAAAGCAATGGCCGTTAAAATGAGAACTCAAAACATCAGACTGGCAATACAAGGACAAGAAATTGAGTGGGGTTACCTCTTTTCAATACCTAGGAGTCATAATAGACAACCAGTTGAAATTTACTCAAGAAATTGAATATCTTCGGCAACGCTGTAAAGCCAGAAACTCAGCATTGCGCTCTCTGACCAGTCTTATAGAGGGTGCATCTCTACCAGTACTCAAAATGTACTACGTTCAAGCAGTTAGGTCACTCATCGACTATGCTGCTCCTGCTCTTACATCACTCAGTGATAACCAACGGGAGAAATTGGAAATGTCTCAAAATGATGCTCTGAGAACAATGCTGGGAGCACTATATGGACGCGTAGAGAGAACCTTAGAATGGAAACAAATTTACCAGCATTAGAAAACAGGATGAAACAAAGGATAGCCACCACTATATGGCCACCATAAAAGGAAAACTTACTGGAAAAACCGCCAGGCTGTCAATCAAAGACAGCATACAGAAATCCTTTCAGAAAAACCTACAGTATAGAACAAGCTCATGGATGGATAATGTGGTCAAGATTTTAGAGAAAATTGACATGAAATGGACCATTAAAAACAAAGGGGAAGATAGACCATATCAACACTTTCGACAGCCTCCTCCATGGGAAGAATTGAATCTAAAGATAATCATTGAAAGATTACAGTTAAAAAATCAGCATGTGACTCGCAGAGGCTCAAGGAAGTAATAGAGCAACAAATGGAAACTATCTCTAGACCCACAACGACTCACATCTTCACAGACGGATCAGTTGATCAAGAAAAAGGTTCTGCTGGGGCAGCAGTTTACACTACCAACCATGAAGCTTACTGGAGCATGAATAGTGGATGCTCAACATTGCGAACAGAATTATGTGCCCTGAAGGAGGCAATAAACTATACAATTGAGAATAATTTACATGATGTCATCATTCATACATTGATAATAATTTACATGATGTCATCATTCATACAGACTCTAAATCTTCGCTCCAGGCATTGTTATCCAGTCAGCACAGAGATAATATACAACTCCTCACAGAAATTAAACATATAGGAAAAGATGCCCATAATCGAGGGCTGTCAATCACCCTAAATTGGATACCAAGTCACATTGGCATAGATGGTAATGAAAAGGCAGACTCACTAGCAAAAGCTGCCACTGCTCTACCTGTTGTACAGGTTCAAATACCTCCAAGTTTCTCACAGATAAAGGAGCAAATCAAGAAGAAAATATTCTCAACTATTAAAAGTCGCCACAGAGCCAAAGTAGCGGAAGGAAGATCCACTGCGATATGGTACGAACAAGCCACTGGTTACTCCTCTTTCAAGCCTGGCAAAAAGATATCCAGAGACATTGCAGTAGCCATACACAGACTCAGACTTGGTTACAAGTGCTGCTGGGAGGTAATGAACCCAATAGTTAAAGAGTGTCATATCTGTGAAACAGAAGCAGAGGCGCCACTATTGCACTACTTACTGGAATGTGAAGCTACTGAAGCCCTGCGCATCAAACTCAACATTAATCCAACGACAGCAGCTACATTAGATGCACATTCCACCGCGACTACAATGATTAGAAAATGTTGAGGAATGGGATTCATTAGTGAGCATTCTGCATCTACATCCGCCACCAAGATAATGTTAATAAAACAAGATTAAAACCAGTGCACTAAAACAGAAGCGATAAATAAGCAGGGAAAAAGGAGAAGTCCTCTCCTCCATTTTTAACTTAGACCCAAATATCACAGGAAAAAGGTTATCATGTATAACCAAACTCAATTACGGGCTCACCATAGCCCGTGCAACATGGACACTTCGTCCTGAGTAACTAAATCTTTAACAACAACAACATTCCTCATCCACAGGACGGGAGAGACATCTCTCGCCAACACATCACAAGGCGCAGTGTGGTCACAATGCGACCCAAACGTCTTAAGGTCAAAGCTACTCCACTTGACGGTCATGCTATCGGAAGAAGCAATACTTTAAAGGTCCTGAAGGACGTAACTGGCCTCAAACCCGCTGACATTAGTCAGGAAGGTGAAGATATCGTGCTCTACTTTTCATGTGAAGAGGAGCTAGAAAAACTCCTCACTAACGATGCCTTTCTTCGCAAAAAGCACTACCTACATCCTCACTTCCCACGTCAGTTCCTGGCCGGAAGAACTGTCTTGACCAGTAGGACCAGCCGGTGGATCGCTGACCGACCTCAACATCATATCAAGGACAATATCGAGGACGAAAATCCAAACCTGTCGGTATTCAACCTAGAGTTCTGCAACACCGACAAAACATCAATGAAGATTACGTTCACCACCATAGCTGCGGCCACCCAGGCTGTCACACAAGGATTCTACTGCTTCGACCTAAAAATACCACCCCACCAAATAAAAAAGGAACGATACCATGAGATCCAGCAGTGCTTTAAATGCTACGAGCTCTCCCACCCGACCAACAAGTGTCAACACCCTGTCCAGAGGTGCAGCCTGTGCGCACTGGACCATCACTACTCCATATGCAAGGCAACAGTCCATCACTGCTTGCTCTGTGATGGCAATCACCCCGCAATTTCCTACCGCTGCCCCTGCAGACAGGAAATCATTAAGGCCCAGGTTGAAGCCAAAAGAAACAACTCCTCTACCTCCTTGACCAAAGCCCCAAGCGTTCAACTCACCACTTTAGCTCTCACTAGTCGACCAGAAGACTTTCCGGTCCTACCAACATGTGGCTCCTCCCAGCAGGCGACACAGTCTTCTCATTGGGGACCCAAGTTCCCACAGGCTCCTTCACAGCCCCCTGCATCACGTGCAGGCATTATCCCTGGTCTTCTTAAACTAGCGGAAAGGCTTGCAGGACCAGACAACCACCGCTTTGTCAGTGAACTAAACGCATTATACATAGACAATGGCCTGGCCCCCATCATAGCCACTAGCGTAAATCTCACTGCCTCCTCTACCACTCCGGAGACTACCACCAGGACGACCAGGTGGTCAACTTCAACACCGACTCCAGAACCGCTCATGACCCGGGTGACACAAACAAAGGTAATTCATTCTCCAGCTCCCAACACTCCTACCATCACTATCTCAGCAGCCGCGCTAGCAGACGTGCTGTCTATAAACGATAACAGCACCACCAGCGCTCCTAAAATAGCTACCACCACCAATCAACGACACCTAAACCTACCTAAGGCTGCGAGGCGAAAGTACAAAAACGCCCACTACGGAGGTTACGGACTCCTCAGACGAGGAAATCACAGTAGGAGCTCCACCGCTGCATCACAAATACGGCACCTACACGGTTCAAGACGTCATCATGGAGGCCACGTCACCAAACTCTAACGACAGCACTGCTCAGCCAAAATCGCAGGCAAAGAAAAAACGGAAAACCTAGAGGTCTACACTAACCCCACCAGCTCCATAACTGGTATAGCCAGCCCTCCAGGCTGAAAACCACCATGAAGACCCCAATCCATGGCCACATCTCTAATATCAGCCACTGATACAGATAATGGCTCCAAAGAGCCTCCACTTACGAACTCACCATAGCCCGTGCTACTGGAACTTATCGTTCTGAGTAGCGAAGCTTAAACAACAACAAACAACTTCATCACAATCGACTTGAGAATGGTCCAGGACGGACCGAAACGTCGTCGTTTCGAAGACGACGTGTGTGGTCTGGTCAACAATCGTCAATTAATTCTAGAAAATCTTCTCTTTCATTATTCCCTGTTTTGTTCAACCAGTTTATTCCACTAAAATTAAAGTCACCAATGACATAAATACTGTTAGATCTAGAGCTCTAGATATTTCTTCCCATAGATGCTTTGCTTCCATTCTGTCTAAATTTGGTAGCTTATATATAACTCCTATTATAATATTATTTGCCTTTTCGTTTAATTCTAACCAAATAGTTTCTGTGTGTGACTCAGTCTTGATTCCCTCTTTGAGACTACATTTCAAATTATCCTTAACATATATGGCTACTCCCCCTCCTCGTCTAATATATCTGTGTGAAATTTGTGAGTTTATCAGAAATCTATTTCTGTGTGAAATAGTTTAAATCCATTTATTTTGTATTCAGCTAATAGTTCTCTACTTCCTACATTCATCCACGTTTCGCTAAGTGCAAAATATATATTTTTTCTGTGCATTTGTGTCTGGAGAGTTTCTCATGAGTAGGTTGGCCGTTTTTTTGGTTTTATAGTAAATCGTCAATTGTATCTTCTGATTTTTGTCTGTAGGGATAACGTTCCTATCAACAATATATTTCAGGACCCTTTCCTCCGTTTTATGAGCTGTGGAAAAGAAGTTCCTGTAAAATAGTCTAATAGGGGGTACAGGTGTTGTTAGTTGTCTCTTCAGAGGTTGCATGACCGTTTCACCTTCCTTCTTATGAAGTCTTCAACGAAACCATTGGGGAAGCCGTTGTTGACTAGGACCTGCCTTACTCTACAGAGTTCTTCATCGACTTGCTTCCGTCCTGAGCTGTGTCTGAGAGCACGGTCGACATAAGCGTTAACAACACTCCTCTTGTACCTGTCTGGGCAGTCACTGTTGGCAATGAGGCACATTCTTATGTTTGTTTCCTTAGTGTAGACTGCAGTGTGGAAACCTCCGATCCTTTCCATGACTTACATCTAGAAAGGGCAGCTTCCCATCCTTCTCCATCTCGTAAGTGAAACGCAACACAGAATTCCACTCAAATGCCTCTTTCAGCTCCTGCAGATGTCTGTCATAAGGTACCTGTGTAAAAATATCGTCAACATACCTGCAGTATATCACCGGTTTCAAGTTCATGTCGAGTTCATGTCATGTTCACAACACTGCAGGTATGTTGACTTCATTTTTACAGCACACCACTCACCACACACCACAAGGAGCAGTGTGGTCACAATGCGACCCAAACGTCTTAAGGTCAGAGCTACTCCACTTGACGGTCATGCTATCGGGAAAAGCAATATTTTAAAGAACCTGAAGGATGTTACTGGCTTCGAACCCGCTGACATTAGTCAGGAAGGAGAAGATATCGTGCTCTTCTTTTCATGTGAAGAGGAGCTAGGAAAAACTCCTGACTAACGATGCCATTCTTCGTAAAGAGCACTACCTACATCCTCACTTCCCACGTCAGTTCCTGGCCGGAAGAACTATTTTTATCAGCAGGACCAGCCAGTGGATCGCTGACCGACCTCAACATCATATCAAGGACAATATCGAGGACGAAAATCCAAACCTGTCGGTATTCAAACTAGAGTTCTGCAACACCGACAAAACATCAATGAAGATTACGTTCACCACCATAGCTGCGGCCACCCAGGCTTCCACACAAGGATTCTACTGCTTTGGCTTAAAAATTCCACCCCACCAAATAAAAAAGGAACGATACCATGAGATCCAGCAGTGCTTTAAGTGCTACGAGCTCTCTCACCCGGCCAATTAAGTGTCAACACCCTGTCCAGAGGTGCAGCCTGTGCGCACTGGACCATCACTACTCCATATGCAAGGCAACAGTCCATCACTGCTTGCTCTGTGATGGCAGTCACCCCGCAATTTCCTACCGCTGCCCCTGCAGACAGGAAATCATCAAGGCCCAGGTTGAAGCCAAAAGAAACAACTCGTCTATCTCCTCGACCAGAGCCCCAAGCGTTCAACCCACCACCTTAGCTCTCACTAATCGACCAGAAGACTTTCCAGTCTTACCAACATGTGGCTCCTCTGAGCAGGCGACACAGTCTTCTCATTGGGGACCCAAGTTCCCACAGGCTCCTTCACAGCCCCTTGCACCACGTGCAGGCATTATCCCTGGTCTTATTAGACTTGCGGAGAGGCTAGCAGGACCAGACAACCACCGCTGTGTCAGTGAACTAAACGCATTATACATAGACAATGGCCTGGTCCCCATCATAGGCACTAGCGTAAATCTCACTGCCTCCTCTACCACTCCGGAGACTACCACCAGGACGACCAGGTGGTCAACTTCAACACCGACTCCAGAACCGCCCATGACCCGGGCGACACAAACAGGTAATTCCCTCACCAGCTCCCAACACTCCTACCATCACTATCTCAGCAGCCGCGCTAGCAGACGTGCTGTCTACAAACGATAACAGCACCACCAGCGCTCCTAAAATAGCTACAACCACCAATCAACGACACCTAAACCTACCTAAGGCTGTAAGGCGAAAGTACAAAAACGCCCACTACGGAGGTTACGGACTTCTCAGACGAGGAAATCATAGTAGGAGCTCCACCGCTGCATCACAAATACGACACCTACACGGTTCAAGACTTCCTCATGGAGGCCACGTCGCCAAACTCCAACGACAGCACTGCTCAGCCAAAGTCGCAGGCAAAGAAAAAACGGAAAACCTAGAGGTCCACACTAATCCCACCAGCTCTATAACTGGTATAGCCAGCCCCCTAGGCTGAAAACCATCATGAAGACCCCATCTATCGCCAGATTTCTAGTATCAGCCACTGATACAGATAATGGCTCCAAAGAGCCTACACTTACGGGCTCACCATACCCCGTGCTACTGGAACTTATTGTTCTAAGTAGTGAATCTTAAACAACAACAACCTAAATAATAGCATAATAGAACACTGTTTAGTGTTTGTCGGTTATAGTTGTGTGTGTAAACTAAAGTCTTTGAAAATGTAATAAGTTATTACGAAACGCGTTCAAGTGTCACGTCAGACTAGAAATAAAAATGAATTTTGGAGAATTGATTTTTCAATTACCATCGACAGTGAAAAGAAACATAAGAAATATTGAGAAAATTCGTGTTAGAATTATTAATCGTACTTTTTCGGTCATATTTAATAGTAATATATGTTTACAAGAAAGACTGAAATATATATATTTCAGAAAGAAAGAAAGACATATATATATATATATATATATATATATATATATATATATATATATATATATATAAAATATATATATATATATATATATAATATATTAGTTGATTTTATACCCGCATTAGGTCAGGTGATAATACAATGAAGGTGAAAAACATGGGGCGATACATAAGGGATAAACATAGGGGCTGCAGAAGGCTTATTGGCCCATACGAGGCATCTCCTATCTAAACACAAAGATTAATCCAGTGTAATTGGCCTGTTATGTTGGACATTGT